>NC_081409.1:644879039-645101539 GCF_030272615.1 Cryptomeria japonica | reverse complement strand
TTTTTGCAATTATGAAATTATCATTAGCACCTATCAAAGCTATGTCAAGTTGGGAGATTCCATCATTCCTCATTCTAGTGAGCTACACATCTTTTGGTGTTGAAGGGAGGGTAACTCTTTTTGAGTTGTTTTCATATACTATTGTCTTTAGTTATCATATCTCTTTACTTCATATTTCTCATTTATATCTCTTTTATCATTTTATCACAATTGCATTCTTAGGTTGTTTGTGGACGTGAAAACACCCAAATGAGGGTTTGACTATGGCAAACCTCTAAACATAGCCACCCCCAAAATTTTATCCTTAATCTACAGTGTGTAGGGCCTCCATCAACAAAGGAGGATTTTATTCCAATTGTAAGCTTCATATGGTGGACCCTTTGTGAGTATCATTGTTTTTTTTTCTCATCATTTCTATTGTTTCCTTTATATCCTACACTTTACTTTCTAGCATCTTTTAAAAAATTCAATCTATAGAACACTATACTTATTATTTGGTACTTTTTGTTACGATTCCTAACACTCTATCCAAATAGGACATTTGTGTGTTGTGTTTTTTTCCTAGGTCTATGCATGGATCATAGGCAAAGAGATTATGAGGTTGTCTGGAAGATCTTCGTAACTTATATTTTCATCTTTTATAAATTATTTTAAAAAAAAATTCTAGTATAATTTAGTTGCACACATTTCCCTTCTGGTGAGAAAACTCAAGGGCTGTAGTACCCAAAAGGTTTTCTTGAAGTGGAGAGTTGGATCTCAAATCATCAAAGGGTCTAACCACCCTTCATATAGGTTCGATTTCACCCCTCTATAGTTATATTTCAATTTTTAAAATATAAGAAAATATTTTAGTTTTCCTTACTAAAATTAAAAGTTTGTATAAAAAAGACACTATATAAACTATAAACTATTTTCACTTACAATTATTCATATATAAAATATTAAACTACGTTGTTTTTAAATATCGAATTCATCTTAATGTGATAGGAGATGTAACTTAAAAAAAAAAAAAAATTTTATATAATTTAATTTGTTATCCTACATAGATATATACTTATAAATTAAAAAAAAAGAAGTCCTAATACTATATATGCTACTATCTACATAGTACATAGTAATTGCCATTTGATTTCAAAGAAAACTTACAACTAAAACACACTTTCATGCAGTTAATAATGTAGATGCAAGAAACTTAACTATATGCCAAATTTGATAAGAAGGACATGAAAACACATTTAATTCTCTAAATTGAATTTATAGAAAGTAATTATTAATATGTGACCATGTGTCTATGTATGTGTTGTTAGTTTTATTTCATGATTGTGGCTTTGTCTCAAATGTCTACTCCACACCTCTTTGATGATAATCATCCTCTCATCCTCGAATTAAGAGTAAACTCTATCTGACATTCACCTCAAGGAATTGAGAACATAATTTGTTATTAAAACACACGCATTTATGTAAGCCTATTTATATATTATCATAAATCTCTTTGGAAATTAAAAATTATATTTAATGTAATTATTATGAGTATCAAAGACACATTCACATTCTTTCATATTATGTTAACTAGATCAAAATGCGAAATCAACAAATTTTTAAACTAACTATAATTTATATTTCCCAGCTAGAACTAAAATGGAAATCAAATATTGCATATTGTAGAGGATTAGAGAAAATTAGATTTAACATTGAATTACAAAAAATCATCCACAATACATAGAGCACCCGTTCCATTACACACAAGTTTTGATTTGCATCTACCTTGTTTTTAAATTTTTTTTAGTCATAGCAAGCTAAAACAAAAATAACGGTGTACAAGTATTGTGAAAAATAAATTAGAACATATATTAATATTTCTTTGGTTTTTATCATATGGTACATAAGGTTATTTTCTTCATGCTATTCTAAGAAAAACTGAGAAGCTCCACATTTTTACATAATTGAAGATATATAAAAAGTAATATAAAACATTAGAGTGGTAAAACAATACTATATCTAGTCTAAAGAAACCTAGAAATGTATATCATTAAATGGGATCATAAATAATTCACTTGAGCAAATCTAAGATAATTGAATAATATGTATATCAAATATTCAACATTAACCCAGATCAACTAATTAAAGTGACGAAGATAGACAAATCTAAATAGTTTGTATTTAATGGGCAAATCTAAATGAGTGAAAATTGCAGTAGCATTTTAATTGATGAATGGGTGGAAAATAATACTATACATTCTAAATGCAATGTTGCATATCTTGATATCTAAAGACTAGTGGTATTGAAAAATACATTCGGTAATTTTTCATATGACTAATTCTTTAGAACTCTTTGCCTAGATCAATGCCTCGATAGTAAATAATTTCTAAACAAAACTATTCGTAACTTCAGTGCTTTTTTAAAAACACTATGAATAATAATAGCTCTTTATTCTCAAATGCGGGCACAGCTATTATTCATCTTTTCTACTGTACAAGAACATTCCAACACGCAATGGCCCGCTTAATAACAAGAACATTCCAGTACAAGTTCATAGCTAAGAATTGCTTTATTGCAATATTTTAAAAAAAATCTGACTTATTTGTAAAGACATTCACAAGAGTTTCTATCATGCGCATAAGCTGTAAAGGAAGGAATGCATCTATCGTACGTGCAATTTATAAAGGAAGACATGCATTTGTCGGCCATCGAGAAAAAAGCAGCTAAATTATTTGGCACTTTCATTATCACCGGTCCATGGTGAGTTGTAAAGGAAGCAATGTATCTATCGTACCTGCAATCAAGGAAAGCAGACAAGCATCTGTAAGCTAAATTATTTCGCAGTTTCATTATCGGTGGTCCATGGTGATAAGTAGTTTAATAGTAATGGTGGAAGAATCGTATTAGATTTGATATCCAGAACATTATCTTTTTTGTTTTATATCGCTATAGAGAGGGACTGTAATGCTCTAAACTATTTTCTGGTAGTATAATAATTATCCATCTCTTTTTTTAGTGATTTTTATTTTAGTTAGTCATTATATTAAAAAGTTTGAGAAGCAATTTTATTGTTTATTATTGTTTTTAGTTATAACATGTCTATGTTTTTAATCAATCATGTTAAAAGAATTCTTAGCATGTTACTAATGTCTATGTTTTTAATCAATAATGTTAAAAGAAAGAAATTTTCATATGAAAAAAATTTAACTTTTTCTAAAGTTTAGATGTAATTTTTTAAAAATATTGCAATACGTCAATTAAGAACATTCCAGTACAAGTTCATAGCTAAGAGCTGCACACCAGTATCGTGAGTGTTCAACACCCCCAACTAAGATCTTTTAGTACAACCTGGTTCTGCGTTTCTTTTACGCACACACGATATCCAATCACATTTGTTTGCTTTTATGCTATTCTTCCTTGCACAAACAACATCCACTGAGATTATGCCATTCGCTCAGAAAGCGGGTTCCTTCTGCTTTTCTTCTACAGAACAGATCCCACCGACTTCTATCTGTATATTTACTCCCTCTCCTCCGCTTCACATCCCCACCACGACAGCCTGTTTTTTTCTTTATTTCTTTGTATTCTGTTAAATCGAATTCAATGGCTTCTACGTCTACCACTGATCGTCAATCAATGACTGAGTTCAGGGCTGGCTTAAACAGCACACACTAAGCTTTGACTTAGTGTGTGTTGTTCTATGTGGGTCCGCCTCTCAGTTCCATTTCCGTTTCATCTGACCATTTCCGTTGCCAGACAGTAAAACGTACCCGGCTGGCTCGTGTGGGCCCTCCCAACTCGTCATGTTCACCGTTACTCCCATTTCCCGTTAGCCCCGCCTTAAGTTGAGATCTTTAAAACTGCTTCTCCCGCACAGCCAATCTCCATATGCATATAATTTCCAATCGAGCAATTCTCATTTTCTCGTCTGCTCCCAGCCTATGCGAAATTCGAAGCTCTGAAACAGGTATGGGCATCCATTGAAGCATCATAAATGGATGCTTATTGTCATATATGTTGCAGTTAGAAATGCTCTGATACACATGTATGCAAAAATGTGGATTGCAGGATATACACAAAATGCATTCGTTGAAAAGGATTTACAAACTTTCAACTAAATGTGATTTACAGGTGTAAAACAGAGTCTGCAACCCCTGCCAGCATTCTCACAACCTATGTGAAAATGGGAGCTTTGGAACAGGGTATGGACATCCATTACAGAGTGAATGATAGAGGAATTTTATAGATTTTGCAGCTGTAACTGCTTTGGCAGACATGTATGCAAAATGTGTAAGCATAGACAAGGCACGTGAACTGATTGACAGAACGAATCCAAGAAATTTGTTCTCATGAAATAAACAGAATGTAGGATATGCAAAATGTGGAATCATAGACGAGACAACTGAACTGTTTGACAGAATGCCTCAAAGAGCATAATTTTCCCAATGGAACGCTTTGATTGCAAGATATTAATAAAATGGGTTTGTTGAAAAGGCTTTAGAACCTTGAACGGTAAATCATTTGTCGCTGCATTTACTTAGAGCAGCATGCACTTGTCACACCTTCCGTACCATATATGATAGGTAGGGGCGATTTGTTCCTTTGGATTTAACAGGGGTTTGGAATGAATTTCATGTGGGTGTTTTCAAGTTGTGACAAAATCTCTGTGGCTTTTAAGAGCTCTTTTTTCAGGAATGATAATTTTGATTTTGGTAGATTTAATCATAAATAGATTGGTTTTATTTCATTACAATCCACCTCTTAACATAATTATACAGATTTCTAATTGTTATTATATCGTCATGAAATTTTCATCCTAATTTTTTCAAATTTCTTGTTTCTTAAATATGTCAAATAATCACATTCACTTTCTTAAATCTCTAATGTTATAATCAAGGCATAATTGGTTCAAGTTTCAAAGAGAGTCTATATTCCTTCGAATATCTTGAGTTCCATCCCAAAAAACAAAATTAATAAGTAAAAGGGTGAGTATACTCCTTTAATTCAAGCTTTTTGGTTTTCTCAACACTTAACATGAAATAATTTAAATTTTAAGCTTGAAAGCCCAATTTGAACAAAGCTTTTAGGTTTTGGGATTCAAATGAACATTGGCTTGAAGATGGTGAAAAAGGTATCAAAATCAAAAACCTTAAAATATTACCAATTACACACTATGAGCAAAATGTTGTTAAGCTCTTAATTCGAGTAGTGGGTTCATAATGGAGTGCATTTAGTTCACATTGGTTGGAGAATGATTTATAAATTGGCAAAAAGTTCTTCATTTCACACATTATAAGTATGAAAAATTCTAAGCTCATTGAAATCCTTGCAAACTTGAGCCCTCCAAATCATGTGATGTGATTATCATTTCAATTTTTTTTTTATTAATCTACCAATCAAGATATAGGAATTTGTACTTTTTTTCTTGGATTTTGCTATTGAATAACACTTTGATCTCTCCACAAATCATTCTCCTATGAAGTTTTTGTCTTCGTATTGATGCTTTCAAGGTATCCTATATTTAAAAGCCCATGTCCAAGTATTACTTCATATTGAGATATCTTCACTCTTTCTAGGTTTTCTCATATATTTTCCATTTTGATTACACTTTGGGTCTTTATGTTCCATTAAAGATGTGTTAAAACTATTCACAAAAAAATTGGTTGGCATCTTTCTAAGTCAACTTTTGTTCTTTGCAAATTGAAAATCCCATACATTCCTATTCGTGTATGTTCTTGTCATGTTTTCCTACTTCCTTGAATGTCCTATTCAAATTTGTGAGTATTTTTTATTTAGGTAAGCAATTTTTTTGAAATGGCCTAGACACCTTACAATAGGAAATATTTAGCAATAAGAACAACAACGCAAAAGAGGATATCCAAGGAACAACAGAGAGACTTCAACTGTCAAGACATAATAAAACCTTACAAACTACCAACCCAAAGTTAGGGTAGTTTAGAAAATTGTTCCAACAATTTTTGTTTTACCATATTATAAGGGTCTTTCTTCTCTAAACATTTTTTCCTAAAAGAGAACAAAATCATAAGAACATAGACAAAATCCTCGTCCAACCTTGGAGCTATAAAAGATGAATCTAACATCATACTTTCTACAAAATAATTCCTTTTATTGTTTTCCTTTTGCACCTCCTCAAATAATGTAACAAACTCCTCAATAGTAGTAGGAACTTATGATCCTTTTACTCAACAAAAAATGGTGTTTCTTATTGTTAGAGTAAGTCATAGAAGTGTTTCTCACTTTATAACAACATTGAAAAACGAGAGGAGAGTCTTTGAATTCAACATATTGTACCCAAACACCATAGTTGAAATATAAGGTAATCTCAGTATGGAGCACCCTTTAATTTTCTACAAACACACAAAATCTAGCAAACAAGAAACACTTTTTGAATTTGGTGATCAAATTAGTAACCAATTTTGCCCAGAAGTGTTGACAATAAGCATAAAAATTTATTCTATAACTCCAAACTTAACCTTGACAATCTAACCCAAATAGGAAACTTGAAGCATATATCATTTAGTGAATTAAAGCCTAAATACACATTTTAAAGACAAAGCCCCTTCTTTCCTAAAAAATAAGGGTTTTCTAGAAGAGTTTTTGAGCAACCTTCAAGATTGGAAATGGAAAAGAAAAATGTCATGATCAGATAATGAAGCCACACCAATCATAGCAAGGGTTTTTAGAGAATAACATCTTCAAAACAAAGAAATTTTTACCTCATCCCAATTGTCACCAAAAGAAAATCTACTGGGATCACCATCGTTTCCAAGATTATCTTCATCTAAGTCACCTTCACTTTCCTTCACCTCACCTAATGTGGAAATAAATTTGTTATCGTTATAAACCTTAAATTTTAACTTTAACAGTTCCCTTTCAATTTTTTATATTTCTTGTGATCATCAACACCACACATATAAATTGATTTATAAAACCTAAAACTTCAAATCCCTTTTACATTTTGGCCTTTTTTATTTGTTCATGACAAATTACCATAAAAAGTTGTCAATCTCTAGTGCTCTCTTTATCCATACAAATTTGTTCATGTGTGGTGAATTTCTATGTTGTTATTTATCTATAAACTACTAATATTTTACTTTCATTCATTTTTGTAGTGCCTTCTTTTAATAATGTTGTCATATTTGTATGTAGTTTCTCATTATATGAGGATTAGCAATACTATTTTATCATTGTCACTCTGTTAACATTTACTATGAATTTGTCGGTGATCTTCCTAAGATGAGCACATAGAGATCAAGCTAGTACAAATCAGTTGCACTTAAATTAAATATAAAAAATTTGGTGCTCCTATTTGATTCAAGAGGTTACCTAAAATTGAGCAACGTTGTGCCCAACAAAACCTTAT
Organism: Cryptomeria japonica; assembly: GCF_030272615.1. Taxonomy (NCBI): domain Eukaryota; kingdom Viridiplantae; phylum Streptophyta; class Pinopsida; order Cupressales; family Cupressaceae; genus Cryptomeria; species Cryptomeria japonica. The sequence continues at coordinate 645,094,175 of NC_081409.1, read as the reverse complement.
ATCCTTCAATGTTGTACCAAACCTATAAAATAATTGACTAAATGGTAATGTAGAAATTGCTTCAAAGACAACAATTTACCAATCTTCCACATCATATGAAGATAATCTAGCCAAGGATATAGTTATCTCCATGTCAATATCACAAGAGAGAGTGAGATGTTATAAGATGTTATACCCACATGGATTAGTTCATCCCTCACATGATACATTGGTGGTTTCAAATATATCAATGTCATATGAGTGATAATGTTTCCTTTAATCATATTCATTGTTGGACCTATATAAATAAATATTATTTTGCATCAAAATCAAAATCCATATAGACAAAGTTTTATTGATTGATTGAGCACTTAGGGGTAATAGGTGAATCTTTTTGTGGAAAAAAATAATTGATTCTTCCCAAAAAGTAGAGTCGCACTTCCTAATAAAGAATAGGTTCCATTAGATTTGGTAACTAATTCTATCTTTATTGATGAGGAGAAATCTTCATCAAAAGAAATGAAACTTTCAAGAACAAAGACCTTAGATTCTTACTGATGCCATGAAAATGGGATTAGTGGACAATAAAGAAATCATGTTAGTAAACTTTCAACCATAAGCATAACATGAAAATGAATCCATTTCAAAGCATATCAAGAAATATTAATAACAAAGCAAAGAGGAAAATAAAGAACTAAACAACTCTAATACTCCCTCCCTATGCTTGATGAGGTTGGCTCTTCCTTGTTCCTCTCCTCTCCAAGTCCCAAATGAGTGTAGCTCTCATCTTTTAGCACTATCCATGGATGCCATATGAAGATTCAAGATGGTTGTAAATGAAAAAAAATGCTTATGCAAGTGTAAAATATTTGCTATGAGAAAGCTCCTAATTAATGTCTATGTGAATTTTACTATAATAACAATGCTCAAATGCTTTCCTCCTTTTTTGGCTTGGGGAATGAGGTCCTTTTATAGGAAAAAATGTTGATTGAATGGCCAAGATTGAGTGGGCTTGTGAAGGGTCAAGGTTGATGGGTTTGGGATCCATGTGATGGCTTTCAACCCAATCCCATGATGGCAAGTGTCAAGATGAGATGGCTTGAGAGGAGAGGGAAGAAGCATTAAATGCTTGAGATGACATGAGGGTTACCCTAGGAGGGTTTGGTTAGGATTGTGTTATTGGATAAAGCTTTTATCCAATGGATAATGCTTTTATCCAATCGATAAACTCTTGTGCAAGAGTTAATGGAGATAACCATGGTCAAAGCAATAAATGCTTGAAGAGACTCATGAGTTAAATGAGGGTTGAGTTAGAGGGAAAGTCTTTAACCATGTGGGGAAGTTGAGTTAACCATTAATGGTTATGTAAGAGCCATAAAGGCTTTGAAAGACTTTGGGGGTTAACTTGTTGAAAAATAAAAGCCTTTAATGCATTTCAAAGACTTTGAGGTATTTTTGAGAAGTGGCCTTTGTTTGGGAATGTGCAAATGATTAGAGAGGGGAATACGATAATTAGAAGGGGTTAGAAGAGTCTAGAAGTGGGTTAGAAGAGTTTAGAAGGGACTTAGTGAGCAAGTGGGTGAGGATAAAAAAGGATTTTAATTAAAATAAAACTCATTTATTTCAACTAGAATTGTGCAACTTGCATTTGTAGGAGAATGCAAGTGGGAGGGTTTTAGAGATTTCAATAAATAATTATTTATTTAAATTTGGAGAGGGGTTAATTAAACAAATATGCTTTATTCATTTAATTAATTGTTAGAATATGGTTTAATGAATTAAATTAAATAAATTGAATAATTTATTTAATTAATAGAAGAAGAGGTTTAAGATGAGTTAATTAAATATCAATTTAATTAACTGTTGATAGATGGTTAAATAATCAAATAAATACGAAATATTCATTCAATTAAGTGGACAAATTTGGATATCAACACTTACATTCTCAAGAAAATCTCAAGGCATTAAAGAATATGTCCCTTCCTTCTCTCCTGACTCACCTATGAGATAAATCAAAGTTCAATAGAAAGTTACCTTCAAAAGGTTCCTCTTTCTAAGACCCCATTCCTTACCCACCTCATGAAAATAGTCCTCATCTTGAAGAGATTCCTATTTTGCATATTCTTCTCCTTTCAAATCTCTATCTCTTAAAAGTACATTTGTCCATGAAAATATTCCTCCACATTTATTCTACAAAAATCAATTTTCTCTTCTCCTAAGAAAGCAATCATCTTGAGACTCAAGTCGACACCTCCATACAAGCAAATATTGACTCCTCAACTACTCATGTCTAGTTGGAAGAAAATATCAAGAGGAAAATAGTCATTAAACCTTTGGTTACTAAGTTCAATGACAATGTCCTTTCCTAGTCCAATGCAACAATATAAGAAAGTTGATACTATTCCCATTATCATGAATCCTATTCACAAGGTATAAGGTAGATGAAAAAGACACCCCTAACACTTAAAAAGATAATATAGATGTGAGAATGTTACTATTAGTCATCCAATCTTTAGTTGGGAAACAATGAAGCAAATTTGAGAAAGAGATTAAGAAAAACTACAATGTCCACCATTTTGTGAAGAATAAAGATGTTTAATATTTGATAGACCTAGTACAAACTTCTGATATTTCATATCTTCACATATTATAATGTCTAGTAAAGAAATACCAAAAGTAGATGAGATTGGGTGTGCAACCAAGGGTATCAAAGGTTGGTTCAAAAATTTCCTTTCTCAAAGTTCAATATTAATTGATGAATCTACTTTGTTGCATCACAAAATCTATGATGATTTCTCTTACATCAAAGAGTTAAAAGAAAGGAAGATTTGAGGTTGTTGACATTGCAATTTCACTTACCATAAATTAGAGAGATAAAGATTGTCACTTTAAAAATATGATAACATAAAATATCCTTAATAATTCAAAATGTAGATTGTTTATTGAGTGGATGGGTGCATTTATATTGGAAAATTTAATTAATCAAGACTACATGGCAATTCAATAGTATAAACAAACATACTCTCAAAATTATTCAAGAGGTTATTGAGAAAATATATCATTGATTTACTTTCAAGCTCCTAACATTGATATTCAAAGGCATATACTCTCTTTGAAACTTGAACCAATTATGCCTTGATTATAACACTAGAGACTCAAGAAAGTGAATGTGATTATTTGACATGTACTTAATAGACAAAAAAATTGAAAAATTGAGATGAAAATTTCATGATGATATAATAACAATTTTAAATATATATAATTATGTTTTGTTTTGTTTTGTTTGTTTGGTAGGCAATAGGCAGAAGCCACAATATTTTGAATTATTATTATTATTTTGTTTGATTAGATTGACCCTAGACCTTCTCCATTTTTATAGAAGGCCAAGAGTCACAGCTTAGAATTCTATTTTAGATGTCCCTTTTGGGAATTGAATTACATATTTATATATATATATATATATAGATATACATATGTATATATATATATATATAGATATACATATGTATATATATATATAGATATACATATGTATATATATATGTATATATACATATATATATGTATATATACATACATATATATATATACATATATATATACATATATATATATATATATACATATATATATATATACATGTATATATATATATATATGTATATATAGATATATATATACATATGTATATCTATATATATATATACATATGTATATCTATATATATTAATACATATATATATATATACACATGTATATACATACATATGTATATATATATATGTATATATATACACATGTATATATATATGTATATATACATATGTATATACATACATATGTATATATATATGTATATACATACATATGTATGTATATATATATATATATATATAATATATATATACATACATATGTATATATATACATATATATATATATATATACATACATACATATATATGTTTACATATATATAGACATATACATATGTATATATATATGTATGTATATATGTATGTATATATACATATATATACATATATTTTTATTAATATTAATTTTTAGTTTTTATTACATTTTAATAAAATTTGATTAATAATTTGCTTTTGGAGAAATCATACAATTGAGTGCATTTTTAAAATATTACAATATGACTTTTTATAAGCTTTCTCAATAAATTCTAAAACTACCATAAGCTAATAAATCCCACCTAAATTTTGAAAACTAATATGTCATTAAGAATATTTTATTTATAAAATGCAAACTTTAAATTATTTATCATTTTTACATGCATATTCTAACAATTTAATATACATTACCCAAAACTAGTATATATTCAATTCTTAGGTTTACATTTTATAATAAAGTAACTTTAGTGACTTAGAATTAAATTAAATTAATATTTAGGTGTTAGTTAGAAGTTAGTTGGGAGTTATTTGGATATGGTATTTTTAAAAATGATTAAGAAGATTTTAGAAAAATTAATATGTAATACTAGAAAAATCATTCAATCTAAAAAAAAATGATTAATCAAATTTTGTTAAAAATAAAATAATAATAAATATCAAAAAATTAATTATAACATATAATATTTATTTATATAATATTTTTATTATAAAAAATATTGTGTGTGTGTGTGCAAGTTCTCCTATTATACATCATTATTTTTCTGTTAGTAATTTCATCGACAATTTTTCTCTGCTCTCTCGGAAATGCCCGCTCACTTGCATAGTTTAAATTTCAATTTGGGCAGAAGGTTTGGGCGGGAGGAGACAAATTTAAAAAAAAAAAGTTACTTAACCTGACTTTTTGCAGACTTGACAACACCCATTGAATCATTGACAAACTTAAATGAAAAATGGGAAAAGGGCACAGATTAACAAGGCCTCACACGAGCCACCTAAGCGGTCAAAGCTTAGTGTGTGCTCTTTAATGATGGTCTACATTAATAAGAAATTAAAGAAGAAAATGATAGCCAAGGCTTGTAAGGGTTGTGGGAAGACAAAAAAATTATGGCAATTAATACTCACCTTATGAAAAAGAGTTCTCTAAGATTAGTCAAGGAATACAAATATTTAAATAGGGAGATGTTAAATCTCTTGGAGAGTTGGCTAAATTAGTTGTGGATAAGAAACTCTTGAATGACATGTGCAAAATTTTCAAAGAGTAGAGAAAGATAGTTGGACGAAGATGAAGAAGATGAGCAAGATAGACATATTGTGTTGAGTAAACCTGAAGAAGGAGAAGGTACTAAAGATTACAAGGTGAGAGAAGAAGAGTTAAAATATTGTTCAATAGAGAAGAATGTAGACTATCACAAAAGGAAGTTCAATAGGTCATAATAGTGACAACAACCTAATTTGAATGAAGCTAGAATAAAGATAGTGATATTTGCAAGACACATATATGATGAATTCCTATTGATTTTAGAGAATGCAACTAACTAGAAGAAAGCATATAAATTTCTAGAGAATATTTCTATTGATGAAAATTGAGTGGAGAACCATACCTTTCTTGAAGTCTTGAAGAAAGAATGAGACTAGCTATAAGAAGAAGCGGAAGCATATATATGTGTTGTGGAATAAAGAAATATAATAAAAAGAAAGAATTGCCTGATGAACAATTAAGACTTTGTACACATTATATGAAGTTAGGAAATGAAGACCTTATAAGAGAAAATTTATAATTCTTTCTTAAATTTCATAATTTAAGGGCATCTAAGAGAAATTTTGATTCCCTTAGCTTTTTATTTTAGTAGTTTGTGTCTGGGTATAACATAAAGAGGTATGAGTGATAAAAAGCATCATGATGGTTTTTATTAGAGAAAAACTAAGTTATCAAGGAGCTAGAAAGAGATAAAGAGAACCAACTAGCAAAGAAGGAGCATCTCTATTCCAAATAGAGGTTGGAAGAAGACAAAGAAAAAACAAGGATGAATTTTCAAGTTGTTTGATCTAGTGGAAGGTAAAATCATGGCCTTATTCTTTAGGTCAAAAGGATGATCTTACCATCTAGCCCAAACTCTTACTGACATTTAATGTAGCATCTTCCTAAGGTAGAGGCAATCTTGTATTAACAAAAAATATTGAATAGTTCTAAATATATTGAACTGAGAGAGGCTTGAACCTTTACATATTTGCAACAAAAGGCGACAAAACCAGGGGTGCAAAAAATATTCAATAGTTAAGACATCAAGTTTCTTTGTATTTTAACTTCTTAAGGTTTGTTTTGATATAAATATGGTTTGAACCAAGACATTCAAAAAATTTAAATGAAGAGAATAATGTAAAGTGATTCTTCAAGATTAGGAAGTTGGTTAAACTAATTCCTCATATTTAAAAGGTATTTCAAACTAGGTTCCTATGTGTTGGTGGGATTTTCTTGTTACCTCCAGCCCTAAGGAGATTGTAAACCTCAGGCCAAGGAACTAAACCTACAACATCCAATATACATTATCGACAAGCTAGAGACAAGAAAACATGACATAACAATGCTTTATCATGCCTTCTTCACTTTGGGCTCTACCTAACTCAGGAGGGTATTCCCATTAATAATCTACATGCTTGGTTTAGTCTTGATTCTATTATACTCATGCAGACTAGCAATTGGAAGATTTTCTCAATCAATTGAGAATTGCTACAGTTAGCTTTGCATTCACTACAAACCCCATTAGCTTTCGAACCCAGTGAGAAAACAATCGTACACAACTTAAAAGGGATAGGGGAACATCTCATGTGCACAATGAAAATCATCCTTTAACATTCAAAAAAGAAAGAAAGGGAAAGAGAAAATGCTCATTCAAAAATGCTTCTGAAACCAATCCTAAGTGATATTTGTAGTCCAATACATATCTGAGGAAACATAGTCATAGCCATGAAGTCAAAGAGTAAACCCACATTACAAAATAACTCTAATTAAGGAATATTCAAAATATTAATAGTTGGCATTAATACGACTCTACTTGTTAATTGCACTAACTATTCTTGTTAATCCAATCTATTACTAACTGAGATCTACAATATGGAAGGATAGTCCTTCTTCTCCATGAGACTATCTGAAACCTTATACTAACAAAGCCTTGCCTCTACCTGCTCTGAATATAGATAATTCAGAATCCTGTTTTACAGCATTCGTATCCCTATTTTATAACAACTAGGGATGCAACAAGCTTCAAGCTACTTACATGTGTCCGATTTTATCTAGTTAGCCCATTCACCAGGATATGACCTAATGGAGCTTGTTGTCTCTACTTTGTCCTAAAGTGCGCTTGTCTGGATAGTTATACATGAAAGCCTTCATGGGGTGAACTCACAAAGCTGGTTCCCACCTTTTGGTATGTCCTGATTTTTGCTGAAATCATACATTTTTTAGAAAATATAATGATTTAAGCTTTAAGAGGTCCCATTTTAAGTAATTAATTGAAGAAAGTTAAATCAAAGGCTCTTAGATCAAAATTTATTGGATAGAACCTCTCTACTTCTAAATCATACTTGCAATGGAGTCTCCTTTACATCTATCAAATGCTGACAAAAAACCAATTTTACATTAGCTTTTGGGGGGTCAAATTAATTCATTTAAAAGTTTTTTTTTTAAAAGTATTTAGTCCTTATTATAAGCTTTCCAATAGTATAACTTTTAATATATTTAATTTCATTAATATATTTTTATTTTATTTCTTATGAATGTAGGTTTTTCACCAAACATGAACTTCTTTGTTCAATGCATTAGGAAAAATAGTAAACTAATTCAAAAAAATTCTGAAAAATATCTATGCACTAGGTATTGATGTTTTCTTTCTAACAAAAAAAAAGAAAATTGAATTTTGATATATATAGAACAAGTTATGTGTTCAAACATACACCTATATCTAAATTATAATTAGTCGAACTTCAAAACTTAATAAAATGAAAAATATTCAACATATCACTATCAAACCAACTACATGCCTTGGGTATTGATGTTACAAACCAAAATTCAAAAGAATTAAGTTTTTATCATTTATAGAAAAAAAATTATGCGTTTCGGGATACACATCACTCTTAAAAAATGTTGTTTGCTGTAAAAAAATACTTTTTGAGGGAGATGGAAAAATCAATAAAATTTTATTCAAATAAATTTGAAAAAAATATATTTAGAATCTACAAACAAGATGTTAAAAATCACTAGTTTATATCATCTTCAAATTCTTAATGGTTTAAAAGTTATAGGTGTTGGAAAGTGAAGGTGTTTTTCAAAATATTCATGTAAGTGTCAAAGTTGGTCAAAAAGTGGGAACCAATATTGTGAGTTCACCCCATGCCGAGATCAGAGTGCTTCCATGAGAACCAACCATCCTCTAAGTTGAATCACCACCTACCATGGGTGGTTATTGATGCAAATAAAACCAGGATGCAATATTGTCATTATTCATCCTGGTAGGGGAGAGCTCTGAGAATTTACAATTAGTGGAATTGGTAGGCTTCAAAACTGCATCTCTTATGTCTTCATCCTACATTATCTCCATAGTTCTCTTCTTCCAAAGGGAAAATTTGTTTGCTAGGGAGATCAAAATTATTTTGAAGTTGTAGAGCAGTCTTGCAAGTGTACATTGAATTTCTTGTTCCTCTTTGGCAACCATATTGTTGGCAATTGACACTCATCCAGTGGTTTCTGGTAGTTTTCGGTTGCTAATTATTGATTTAGGGTTGTCATTGATGGCAACTCTTCATAGAGATTCTATCGAGTGGTTGTAATTATTCTTATCCAGAAGCAGGTGTTAACCGATAGCTGATTAACCAGTATTTCAGGAAGAATAGAGTATTTTTGGTCTGGAAGTTTTACGGTGATTATGGTACATTGAATCATGTTTGGGATGATTGGGCCGACTTAGAAACATCATTTAATTATTGTTTTGGAGATCCACATTTATCCTTTGTGATCCAGTCAAGCCGACATGTGACTACATGTTACACTAGTAGGCTGACATGGTGGATGACCTATTTTGTGATTGTCAGTATATAAGTTTGGTGTGGATGATATTTTTGGTGCATGATGCAATTGTATGCGAGCAAGTGGTGATCCTGAATCCTTTGTGGTGCAATTTCACGTGCCCATTCTTGATCTGGTACTGATTGAGATAGAGAACAGGGTAGAACAAGGCAGAACAGAGAAAGTGATCAAGTCAATATATTTAGCACTCAACCGGAACTCATCCAAGCATTGTAGATGCTATTTCAAAGTTTATTTTATGGTACTTCATCATTGTAACTATCTTGTAAGGCAATGAGCCTTCCCTGAGGGTTGTAGCCTTCCAAGTTATTGCAATTGAGCAATGAACTCTAGGCAGTGTGCCTGAATGCATGTGCATTCCTATTTTATAATATTATTTTGCTACTAGCCATAGTGGAATCATATTGTGGGTTCAAATCCCACTGTGGTTTTTCCAATTTGGGTTTCCATGTAAAAATATGGTGTTATGCTTTTGTGGTTGTTTGTTCTATGTTTTTGCATTTCAGTTTCAAGTATTTGCTTCCAGTGGTTTAAAGTTAAGTTTGAAAATATGCTAACCGATAGATGACCGATTCACCCCCTCTTAGTGATCGCTGATTCCAACACATATGCACGTTCAATATCCCTTCGGCTACACAATAGACTCTTAATGTCTATTTCTTCAGGACTCTTGCATATTTTCTGCAATGCAATCCATTTCATACATGTTTTCCTCAACTGAAACATGATTGTATTGTTAATAACTTATTCTTGTCTCTTTTTGGGTACAATTTGGTAATATTTATTATAAATATATAGCATTGTCATTCTATTCTAATTGAACACATTGCCTGAAACACTCAGTAGCGGTAGCCAGCTATCAAGTTCACACATTCGATCTAATCTCCATACTGTGCTAGCTTGCACAAATCAATCTTTTCTGCTTTTCTGCACTAGAATACTTGTGTGAACTGCTCATAATAATCTTGATTTTATGACACCTGTGCTAGACCCAGTGGATACCATATCCCTTGTACAACTTTAATAGGACATTCTTGTGATTTCGGCGGCATGACTTTGATTTGGGATCCACTAGATTATTGGGTCCTTCTCATTAAGAACTCATACCAAACCTTAAGACACAATTGTCCATCCTTCTTTCTTGGTCTGTAACTATGCACACCCCTAATTGGTCCATGTTGGCAATTCCTTGCTCATGTGGCATGTATTCTAGCAGGAACCACTTTGTACTTAGTCCATGTTGATCGCGTTTACCCACAATGTTTTTAGAACATATATACTATTATTACAAATGGGATGAAACAAACCTTGTTACCTTTGGAAGAGATAGTTAAGAGTGAGATTTGTATAAATTTGATAATTTGTCTAGTTGATGGATGAAAATATTTTGATGGTTTGAGGAGTGAGAATGTTTGCTATGCCTTAATCCCTAAGAAGTTTGAGTTGAAACTAGAAGTGGCACAACTAGAGGAGATAAAGAAGTTGTTGATAGAATATGGAGATATAATTTCAGATAATGTGCCTAATGGATTGTCGCCTGTGAGGAGTATTAGTCATTATATGGATTTGATCCCCAAAGCTAGATTGCCTAATAAAGTTGCACACTAGTTATGACAATGAGGTATTACTTCACTAGATTATGGGTCAACATACTACTTTCCTCCTTTTATCCAAATACCCCAATGGTGACTTGGGAAATACTTGACAACTTCGTGGGGTGATGAGATACATCACCTTAGTGCACTTAATGACCATGAGGAAAAATAAATTTAATGAAGGATTAAAGGGGTGGTGTAATGCTTACATTAAGGTAGGGAATTTACCTAGCCTATTAGTGGTAACATTCTAGGGGACACACAAAGGGATCGATCGCCAAACGAATACAAACCCATGAAATAAACCTCTTATAAAGATTTGACTGAATAGAGGAGTCAACATTAAAAAATAACAGAACCGACCTTTAGTGCCAAAAAATAGGCCAAATTTGCTTCAATGCTTGTCATTCAAGAACTACAATTGGAAGGGCAACACAGTAGAGTACAAAATTGACCAGTCCTAACACTATGTTTAGAAGTGTTTTATAATGACCCAATCTTTTAGAAAATTAATATTTGTGGACATGTTGAAAATTAAAATCTGATACAATACCTTTGTGGACAAAAGGATGATAATAAGTAGGATGAGAGGGATAGATTAAAAAAGAATTTTGGTACTAGAGGAAGAGACAAAAACCATGTAAAGGTTGCTATCTATGAATAACAAGAACAATATAGTTTTGTTGATATGTCATACCATTTTGTTTTTCTTTTTCTTTTTCTTTATCTTCCAGTTTCTTTACTTTATTAATAGAATATTAATCTTTCTATGTTGAGCTAAGACGTTACATAAGGAATTAATTTAATAATTTACATTCTTAGTAAGGTTAATATTCATTGAGAGATTTTTTTGAAATTCAATGAAATTATTTGTGAGATCTTTGTGAGATAATAACTCTCCCACCAAAGGTTCACATGATTGTATCATTAATAACTTATTCTTGTCTCTTTTTGGGTACAATTTGGTAATATTGATTCTAAATATATTGCATTGTCATTCTATTCTAATTGAACACATTGCCTGAAACACTTAGTAGCAGTAGCCAGCTATCAAGTTCGCACATTCGATCTAATCTCCATACTGTGCTAGCTTGCACAAATCAATCTTTTCTGCTTTTCTGCACTGGAATACGTGTGTGAACTGCTCATAATAATCTTGATTTTATGACACCTGTACTAGACCCAGTGGATACCATATCCCTTGCACAACTTTAATAGGACATTCTTGTGATTTCGGCGGCATGACTGTGATTTGGGATCGACTAGATTATTGGGTCCTTCTCATTAAGAACTCATACCAAACCTTAAGACACAATTGTCCATCCTTCTTTCTTGGTTTGTAACTATGCACACCCCTAATTGGTCCATGTCGGCAATTCCTTGCTCATGTGGCATGTATTCTAGTAGGGACCACTTTGTACTTAGTCCATGTTGATCGCGTTTACCCACAATGTTTTTAGAACATATATACTATTATTACAAATGGGATGAAGCAAACCTTGTTACCTTTGGAAGAGATAGTTAAGAGTGAGATTTGTATAAATTTGATAATTTGTCTAGTTGATGGATGAAAATATTTTGATGGTTTGAGGAGTGAGAATGTGTGCTATGCCTTAATCCCTAAGAAGTTTGATTTGAAACTAGAAGTGGGACAACTGGAGGAGATAAAGAAGTTGTTGACAGAATATGGAGATATAATTTCAGATAATGTGCCTAATGGATTGTCACCTATGAGGAGTATTAGTCATTATATGGATTTGATCCCCAAAGCTAGATTGCCTAATAAAGTTGCACACTAGTTATGACAATGAGGTATTACTTCACCGGATTATGGGTCAACATACTGCTTTCCTCCTTTTATCCAAATACCCCAATGGTGACTTGGGAAATACTTGACAATTTTGCGGGGTGATGAGATACATCACCTTAGTGCACTTAATGACCATGAGGAAAAATAACTTTAATGAAGGATTAAAGGGGTGGTGTAATGCTTACATTAAGGTAGGGAATTTACCTAGCCTGTTAGTGGTAACATTCTAGGGGACACACAAAGGGACCGATCGCCAGATGAATACAAACCCATGAAATAAACCTCTTATAAAGATTTGACTGAATAGAGGAGTCAACATTAAAAAATAACAGAACCGACCTTTAGTGCCAAAAACTAGGCCAAATTTTCTTCAATGCTTGTCATTCAAGAACTACAATTGGAAGGGAAACACAGTAGAGTACAAAGTTGACTAGTCCTAACACTATGGTTAGAGGTGTTTTATAATGACCCAATCTTTTAGAAAATTAATATTTGTGGACATGTTGAAAATTAAAATCTGATACAATACCTTTGTGGACAAAAGGATGATAATAAGTAGGATGAGAGGGATAGATTAAAAAAGAATTTTGGTACTAGAGGAAGAGACAAAAACCATGTAAAGGTTGCTATCTATGAATAACAAGAACAATATAGTTTTGTTGATATGTCATACCATTTTGTTTTTCTTTTTGTTTTTCTTTATCTTCCAGTTTCTTTACTTTATTAATAGAATATTAATCTTTCTATGTTGAGCTAAGACATCACATAAGGAATTAATTTAATAATTTACATTCTTAGTAAGGTTAATATTCATTGAGAGATTTTTTTTGAAATTCAATGAAATTATTTGTGAGATCTTTGTGAGATAATAACCCTCCCACCAAAGGTTCACCTTTTATATAGACCATAATCTTTCAGACAATTATTTAGGGTCATTCCCGAAAGAAGAGATTCATGAACATAGTTGACTACAAGTTGTGCTACCAATGCATAGAATTGGAGGAGGTCCACTAAATTTGATAAAGAGGAAAAATATAAGAGAAAGAAAATATCTAAGATGGATAAAGTAGCCATTGAGAAGAGGCCTAGAGAAAATATTTCCCAATGGTAATTCATATCGCTTTTTTCATGCACATATAGTGTACGTAGAAGACAATGTTTAGCACTTGTTTGGTGATAACACCTAATTCAAGGTATTCATACTTAGGAATTGGGACTGCAACTCATTTGTTGAGAGGAAACATTTCCAATGTCATAGGTAGCAATGTTATAATAGAGGAAATGTATGGAAAAATAAGATGGGGTTCCCAAAATTTGTTGATGTTTTCATGCATTGATCATTGCAAATGGATAACCGAAATTTCCATCAAGGAAAGGAAAAGAATGCATGCATACTCGAACCTTCAAAAATCATTTAAGAAATGCATGAAAGTGATGTCATTCACCTTCAATTGAGTACAAGCTCATGGAATAAAAGAGTTGCATGAAAAGAATGAAGGAAATGTTTGTAAAGGCACAAGTAATAATCCTACATTAATAAATCTCCTAGTTCACATGTGGAAAGACCCACACCTAAAACAAATATAATCACTAGAAAAGCCCCATTATTGGGTTGTACATTCCAAATTTATGAATTTTTCCATTGTTTAAAATTTGGAAATTGACTTATTTCCCATTTATATGGTGTTTTTACAACTATCTCAAGCTAAATCAACAAGAGCATATGCTATCATGCTTGCCTTCTAATAGTAATGAATAACAAGCATGGTAAGGAAGGGTTGGAAATCCTTTAGAGTATTCTAGGCTTGAATTAGAATATAATTTTAGTTTCCTAAATTCTACTTTTTAAATATGAACCCAATTTTACACTCTCCTTAGCACTTCCTTTAGTTTCAACTCCCTTAAGACAATTTTAGGGTCACTAATAACCTTGACCTTACCCCCAACTCAAGGAGATGTGTCCTATCCTATTTTAAATTTTAATTACCTATTCCATTTTTAACAATCATCAAAAACCAAATTAGGACCAAATCTAACATCATAGGCCTCAATTTTTGCATCACCCTTTTGGACAGTTCATTTTAGTGGGACCAAGGTGCTCTCTAACCATGCCCCATCAAAATATTTTAAAATTCAATTTTTATTTTATTTTCAACCTTATTATTATAGCTCGACTATTCTTGGTTTTTATTTATGATAATTTTATATTAGATTTTTATAAAAAAATAACCTTTTTGCTCATATAAAAGCTAGTGGCTTTCCTTATTTGGATATAGACTCTTTATGAAAGTGAATCTTTTCCAAATTGAGCACATAGGTCTACAAGTCTTAAAAATAAAGTTTTCAACAACATTCATCCACCATTATTAAAAGATGATTGAAGCTTTGAGAAATATTGGATGATGATAGGGAATTACTTATCGCTGATTGGCTCATAGCTATCCTCAAGCGAATTGATATGATTATATATTTTCATATTTTTTAGTTTTAATCTATAGATCTGATATTAATCATTTATTTTCTATTGTTACATGTTTATGCACAGTAGATTTTGTTTGTACACCATCCTTTGAATATTTCATCTAGGGCTCAATCTAAGACACTTGAGTATGGTTTCCTTTTATGTTTATGCATGTTACTAGTTGCCATAGGCTTAGACACACTTAAGATTTAGAGCACACACTTTGTTCAAAGATCTAATTCAGCTATTCATGGAGGTAGGAATATAAAAATCGAGGTTTAACTAAGGAAAGATCCTATATAGCCACAACTATTTTTCCCTTCTTTGTGCTTGTGGACATGTAGATCTAGAATTTTATGAGTTTGCAAGTACAAGAAGGTTGAATCTATAGAGACTTAGACAGTGACACCCAATTCTCTACTCTTTCATATTTTGATAAGAATTTTCATGAATATGAGCTCTAAGTTTACTAATCCCAAATCTAAATACTTTTTATAGTTTAAACACCCTATAGAGTAGGATGCCCAACAACCATGTCTCAAACTTTTAAGCTCTCCTTTTAGATATACGTGCACCTTTGTATCTCTATTCCATTTTTGTAACTTTTTTCAGTTCTCTATGTTCACAGTTCTATTTTAACAATTTTTATTATCATTTATCCATACTTCTAAAATGAATTATCCTATATCTAAATCAATCAATCCATTTGTAGTGTCGTAAATTACACCCCATGTAATTTTACACTACATAAGAGCCTCCTCTTTATGCTGATTGGAGACCTTCTTGACCACTTTTTCCATTGTCCATTGCACTTGCCTTGTTAGCCTCCACCTTTTCCTTTCCCCAATCATGTTTATTGTTTAACCCATAAACACTAGTATGTCCTAGAGACGTATGCAACACATTTGCATCTTTGTTTGAGCATTATACCTGCACTTGAAAATTTCATGTAACGCCTCTTCATGACCAATGATGCCCATTTTCATCCTAGCATGTTTATCTTCCCATTTTTGGCCCTCATTTGGGTTCTCTAGTTCACTCTCTAGATTTCTCTTTGGAATTCTATTTGATCTTCATTGACTCTACTCACTCACATTCTTGTTCATTCATTCACTTGGAAGCTCTCTTGTTGTTCTCTTGGCTCTCACGTACTTTTAGCATTGTTACTATGCTTTGAGGAAGACCGACTTATTCTTCTTCTTCATTTGGAAAGCTACTTCCTTTGGGTGTGGAAGAGGTGTCTTCTTCTTTCTCTATCTCTTATTATCTCCATAGCATATTCATTGGAATAGTTTTATTGTATCATTTTATCTATCTATCTTGGTTGTCCGTGGAAGTTGAAACACCAAAATAGAGGCTTGACTATGGTAGGCCTCCAAAACATAGCCATAATATTTTTCATCTTTGCTTGGCTTGTCTGTAGGTTCTCAAGTAGATTTGGAGAGCTAGCTAGAGGCTTCAAGTGTAGACCGACTTTGAAATCATACCTCTTCCCTTTCCTCTTTTGTTATTTGATAATAGTTGTATTTACTTTATATATTGTTATTCCATTCAATTTTATTATCTGGGCATGTTTTTGTCATAGTTTGTTCTCTATATGAACTTATTGACTTTATTCATAGAGGACACCATTGCACCACACTACAGTCTTAGACCTACACGTGCATCCTTAGATAGAGTGTCACTAGGTTACATCAGATAACCTCTGTGGCATGTTCAATTTCACCTAAGGGGTACATAATAGTCCTAGGTTGATTAGTGAATCCTTGATATGTGATCACTTGCCTATCAAAAAGGTTCAATTTTTCTCCTCTACATTTTTGTGAACCAAATGTGAACTTCATTTTGTATATTTTTTATCAATTTCATCTCCTATATCTTTTATTAGTTATTTTACCCCTTATCATTTATACATCATCAAACTCTAAGTTAGGTGGTGGTCCATTTGTAAACATGGTTACTATCACTCCTAGCTCAACCCTTAGCTAGAGAATGAAAAATAATGACATATCTTTGACACCTTTAGATTCTCCTTATAATGGGGAGCCTACCCAATTGTACATTCCAATTAAGCTCAACAATCACACTGTCACAGATGTGTTGCTATATCCTTTATGCCAAGTTCATATTATCATGGAGGAGGTCTCTTTATTAATGGATGGCATAGGGCAAGATATGATGAGATTTGTGCCTTTGACCATACACATGGCAAGCTTTCCATTCGACCTTTTGGTGATACCAATTTGATTGTCCTTGTCAGACCCAAAGAGGTTTCAACTACTTTTGTGGTTATTTCTAGATCGGAGCTATTCCTGGTTAAGCTAGGTATTCCCCAGTTAATTACCATGGAAAGTCCCTTCAATTGTGCATAAACGCTTGAAGTTTCCTCACAAGGGCACTACACATACTATCCAAGACACTCAATTTTAGTCATTGATTTCTTGAGGGGGTTTTATATTAAACCATTTTTTGCCTGCTTTGGTGGGGCCTATGCTTCCTCATGGAGAGCTATTATATAAAGCATATTACAAGTATAAGACAAGGGAGTTGTCTTCTTCATTAGCCTAGCCTGCAGTCTCTTTACCTCCTCTTGCACTGGTTTTTGCTCTATCTATTCCTATGTTGCAGCATATTGTATCTCCTGTCCCTTCCTCATCAGGGGTCGAGGTTAAACATGTTCCCTAGGGTATACCTCCTTGCCAACCTAGGACCATGCAGCCATCACCAACCAAATAGTGTCTCTAACCACCCAATGCCGACTTCAACCATCCATGCTATTCATGCCATCTCTTTATTCACCATTAATGTTGTAGCTAACTCTAGTCTATAGTTCACATAAAATTTATGATGTATTATCCTATAAATTGAATTTTATGAGCCTAAATTCGTTAGAGCTCATTTCTATGAATTTCTCTTGATCCATGTTTTTTTTTGAGTTTGGATACAAATGCAAACTATTTATGTGAGAAAATTGCATATAGAAATCCCATGGGTAGGATAAATAGTTTCAAAAATTGTGCTTAAGGTAGGAGTTTCAAATGGGAGTAACATTGGATAGAAAAAGGGAACTATAATAGTTAAAACACAAATGTGTAAACAAAAAAGGAAGAGTATTGTGGGTTTGACCACCTATGTCAGCAATTAGAATGTGTTAGTTAAACCTAACCAAAAAAAAGACGCCTTACTATTTTAGTGGTATTAAAGTTTGAGCATAGTTTCCAAAGCATTTTAAATCACTGATAAGGTTATGGATGAAGGTTTTTACACCAACCAAGGTATATTGCATTGGTATTTTAGCCTACTTGCCAAAGTGGTCTATGTTGCCAATAGAGATATTTACTGAAACCTCTAAACCAAAAACATAGTGCATCATCCATTTAACATGGTTGTTCAAGTGCTTCAAAATATCAATAATGATGTCCATTGGATTGTTTAGTTGCTTCCTTAAGTGCCTCCAAAGACTGATAAGCCGAAAAGATGTAGTTACTATAGCTACCAAACACTCTTTTAATAACCCACTTTACCTTTTTGTAGTGGATGTAGGTGGGAAAAGGCAATAAAAAATAAAAAATCAAACAGCTTGTATGTTCTACTACATAGAAGAAAAATTTATTTCTTGATATAAAAACCAATTACATATGCCTCTTTTATAGAGGTCTTTTTGAAACTTCTCAAAAATAAACAAGACTAGGCCGACTAGAAAAAATTACATAGAAAACATATATTTCTAGAAATAAAATAGTTACATCTAAGAAATTAAAAAAACAACTTGGTTTCTTTGGTATAAATTAAATATCCCAACACTCCCCCTTAATTTTTTACTTATTATTACATTCATATCAACAATACCAACATGTTTCCTTAAATACTCAAATTGATCCTTTGCTAAGGGCTTCCTGATAGTGTCTCCAATTTGTTCTTTAGATATACAATGCTCAAGATTGATTTTTCATTTGTTCACCAGCTCTCGAATGAAATGATACTTTGTATAAATATGCTTGATCCTCTTACGAAAAACATGATTCTTTGATAGTGCAATAGTTTTGACTTATTATCACAATAGATTGGTGTTACTTCCTTATGTTCATGCATTAGATTCATCAAAACTCTTTGCATCCATAGTGCTTGACATTCTACTAATTTACATGCTACATATTCAACTTCTACTAATGAGATTGTCACTATAAGTTTCTTCTTAGATGTGCATGACACAATACCTATTCCAAACTAAAATGCATATTTGAATGTACTCTTTCGATCCTTTATACTTCTTGCAAAATCACTATCCGTTTAACCAATCAATTCAAAATCATTTATTGAGGAATACAATATCCCATAATCTAGATTGTTCTTGCAATATATCTCAAAACTCTTTTTCCAACTTGCCAATGTGAATTCTTAGGTGAATCTATGAATCTAGATATCAAACCAACTCCATACATAATATCTAGCCTGGTAGTAGTGAGATACATCAGAATTCCAACAATTTTTTTAATATAGTTGCATCAAAATCAAACTAATCTTCTTTGTTGAGCTTCATATCTATTGGTATAGGAGTAGGTGGTGGAATACAACTCATCTTTCTAAGCCTCTTCAATATATCTTTCGCATATTTACATTGACAAACTAAAATACCTTTATCATTTTGTACAACTTATATTCCAAGAAAAAATTTCATCAATCCTAAATATATTATTTCAAATTCCTTTTTGTTGCCGATTTAAACTCATCCAAAGACAAATTCCCTGTAAAGATTAAATCATCAACATACAAACAAACAATTATATTTGACCTTCCTTGTTCACTTTTGCATAAAGACTAGGCTCATTGTTGCTTTTTTTTATTCATTTTCTATCATGTATGAATCTATTCTATTGTGCCATGCTCTTGGTGCTTGCTTCAATCCATAGAGTGCCTTCTTCAACCTATATACTTTGTCTTTTGTGTTCTTTTACCTCATGTACCTTGGTGGCTATTGTACATAGACTTTTTCTTCCAAAAAACCATTCAAGGATGCCAATTTGAAATCCATTTGGTAGACCTTCCAATTATTTTGAGCTGCAATTCCTAATACCATTCTAATAGTATCAAGTCTTGCTACTGGTACAAACGTTTCATTATAATAAACTCCATGTTGTTGTGTGAATCCTTTGGCTACTAGTCTTGCCTTATATTTTTCTACATCACCATTTGCATTGAATTTTATTTTGTAAACCCATTTCACACCTATGCACTCTTTTCGATAGATTCTATTTCTTCATTCATTGCATTAAACCAAACTTCTTCCTTAATTGGATCTTGAAAACATGCAGGATTATAAGAAAATAAAGCAAAATTTTATTGCAAATCCATTCTTTCTTCTTGATCATAAATTTCTTGAAGGCAAGAACTAGTTTTCTTGTTTCTAATTCTTGATCTCAATTGTGTAGGTGTAGCATCATTACTTACATGTGGACTTGGAGATGAATGCCATGATGGTTCTCCATGTTTTTTGAACCTCCTTTGTGGACTATTTCTTTGTGGAATTCCTACTAAAGCACTTGATTGACCTTCTTGCTCCTTTTCCTCTTCTTCATTATGTATCATAGGTGTTGAAATTGAACTTGTTTTGTTTGTACCTCCATCCCAATATTTTTCTTATTTGAACACAACATCTATACTTATGATGAACTTTTTGGTGATACGATAATACAACTTATATGCTTTGGATTCTTCACAATAACGAACAAAGTCACATTTATCACCTCTATCATCCAACTTGCTTCTTGTTTCTTTTGGCACATATTTAAATGCAACACATTTGATTGTTTTCAAATGAGATACACTATGAGACTTACTACTCCATGCTTGTTTTGGAATCATGTTTGTGACACTTTTTGTTGGCCATCTATTCAAAATATAAACATCACAAGCTACTACTTCAACCCAATATTTATTAGGTAAATGTTTACCTTTCACATACTTCTTGCCATCTCCATTATTGTCCTATTCTTCCTTTTTGCAATACCATTCCGTTGAGGTGTGTAACTTGTAGTAAATTGCTCCTTTATTCTATGATACCTGCAATAATCCAAAAACTCATTTGATTTGTATTTGTACCTCCTATACCTAATCTCAATACCTTCATGAATAAGACGTTTTTCTTTTACACCAATGCCTTGATTTCCTTGAACTTTCCAAATGCTTCGAATTTATACTTCAAAAAGAAAACCCATGTCTTTTTGTTGAAATAATCAATGGATGTTAGAAAATAAATACTCCCCCTAATGATGGTGTTTGCATTGGATCACATATATTTCTATGCACAATTTGTAAAGGTGCCCATGCTCTATATTAAAATCCTTTTGGAAAACTTTCTCTATGTTGTTTAGCTAAAATACAACTTTCCCATGAATTTGAAGTCTCTTCAAATGGGGGTATACCTCTTACAATTTCCTTTCTTTGCAACAATCTCAATCCATTGAAGTGAAGATGACCATACCTCAAATGCCATACCCAAGCTTGATCTTGACATGCTTCCTTGAAATTTTCTTTATTCTCTTACAATTCCACTCTTCATTTGAAATGAAAACATCTTGTTACTTGTAATTCCAACCTTTACAATTATCATGTTACTAGGTGGTACATCAAGAATAGTTCACACATTATTCTCAAAAATAACTTTAACCTTTCTGTACAAGTTGTCCAACAATTATGAGGTTATGCATTAAACCAAGTACGGAGAAAACATAAGGAATAGACTTCTTACCAAGTTTTGTTACCACATTGATTGCACCTTTACCAATAGCTTCCACAACATTATCATTGCCCAATTTCATGTATTAATATTTTTCACAAGAGGAGAAAGAATTTTGATACAAAGTATCATTTCATTCGAGAGTTGGTGAATAAAGGAGAAATCAATCTTGAGCATTGCATATCTAAAGAACAACTTGCAAACGTACTCACGAAACCCTTAGCAAAGGATCAATTTTATTAAAAAAAAAATTGGTATTGTTGATGTTAATGTAATAAAAGGTAGAAATTAAGGGGGAGTGTTAAAATATTTAATTTCTACCATAGAAACTAGGTTGTTTTTATTTCCTAGATGGAACTATTTTATTTCTAGAAATATATGTTTTCTATGTAATTGTTTCTAGTTGGCCTAGGTATGTTTATTTTGATTGAAGTATGCAGGGTTTCAAACATTTCCTTATTTCTTAAATTTGCACTCTGTCTTCTTGTATCTACATTTTGTTTTCCTCCCTCTGCTTGTTGCTTTTGACATTCATTCATGTAGTGTCCAAACTTGTTGCAATAGTAACATTGAATATTTGACGTGTCATACCTTTGTGATGGCTGATTATTATTGTGTCCTCTAAAACTTTGACTTTCTCTTCCTCCTAGTTTAGGACTTCTTCTTTCTTCTCTCTTCTCTTTATGAATTGTTTATGCCTCTTCCTCTACCTCTGCCAAATTGCATCTGAGATCTAAATGCATTCTCTAATGAAATATTATTATCTCTATCCATCTTGTATTCATGAGATAATAATGGTCCAAACAATTCATCTATAGACAATTTTGATAGATCTTTAGTTTCTTCTATAGCAACCACAATAGAATCAAACTTGATTGGCAAACTTCTCAAAATATTTTTCAGCAACTCATCACCATGTAATCTAATCTGATTGACAATATCCATGACTCTAGCTGAAAACTAATCTACAGAATCAAAATAATTCATTTGAAGATTTTTAAAATTCCTTCTAGGTGCTTGCAATTTAATTATTTTTAGCTTTGACAAACCTTGATATGTCGTCTCTAGTATTTCGCTTTGTTGTAGTGACGTTCTTAATCTCTGAAAAAATATTTCTTCCATACCTTGTTGAACCAGTTGCAAGGCTTTTGCATCTTTTTTTCTGCTATCTCTCAGTTCATCCTTTTGAATACGGTTCAATGTAGACTCATCTGATGGTTCTATAAACCCTTTCTCAACCACCTCCATTAGTTCTTGAGAATGAAATAAAGTCTTCATTTTAATTGACCAATTATCATAACTCTTACCCGTGAAAAATAGAATCTGAAATTGCATATAACTAGATCCCATTCTTCAATCTGCTGCTTACAATCTCCTACAGAGCAGCGGCTAGCAAAATCTTCTCTATTGTGGGCCTTCCTCAAATCCTTCAAGCTTGGCTAAGTCTCCTCTTCAGATGGAAATGCTTCTACGATTGAGATCTGGAAAAACTGGAGATACACAGCGATCTATTCATTTGACATCCTGCAGCATGTACACCCTTTTTGATTGGCGGCCTTTCCTTCAGCTAACACTTTTGACCATGCTCTTAACCTGGTCTTCTCACAGCTGCAACTTCTCTTCAATGGCTAAAGCCTCAGATCTTCCTGAATCGTCCTGCTCTGATACCACTTGTAGGTGGGAATAGGCAATAACAAACAGAATGTATGTGCTTCTGCACGGAAAAACAAATTATTGCTTGATATAAAAACCAGTTACATATGTCTCTTTTATAGAGGTTTTTTTCTGAAACTTCTGGAAAATAAGCAAGCCTAGACCGACTAGAAACAGTTACATAGAAAACATATATTTCTAGAAACAAAACAGTTGCATCTACGAAATAAAAACAACCACCTGATTTCTACGGTAGATATAAAATATTCTAACAGTGGAGGTATCTGCAGAGCTTGGAAACCGAATAAATCAAAATACACACGCATAGAAATGAGTCTTTTTCAGTGGTTGTAGTTGCAATAGGCCTGGTAAACATATATGCAGAGTTAGAAAGCACATACAGGTTAAATCTCTAGAAACATAAATATGAAATCCATCCAAGCATTTAACATGTGGAAGTTTTCATCCGATATTATGATTTGGAATGCTCCGGTCGACAACTATGCAAACTATGAAAGCATTGACAAGGCCTGTGGCCTGTTTATCAGAATGCCTTAATAATGAACAGGCGTTCGATTTAGAATATAATATTTCAAACAAGTGTTGAGTTATATTATAACAAAAAACTATGTTATAAAAAAATTACAAGATAGAACCATTGCCATTAAATGTATTTTTCTAATCAATTATGTCTAGAGGCATCTACAATGACATCAAAATGACTGTAAACAAAAATTCATTTTTGAAACAATTTGACATGCAAATGACGGGTAAATGCATGTAATATACCATGTTTCAGTTTTTGTGGAGGTGTTATTTTATTACTCCAAATAAAATA
Source organism: Cryptomeria japonica (assembly GCF_030272615.1). Classification (NCBI taxonomy): domain Eukaryota; kingdom Viridiplantae; phylum Streptophyta; class Pinopsida; order Cupressales; family Cupressaceae; genus Cryptomeria; species Cryptomeria japonica. The sequence continues at coordinate 645,070,112 of NC_081409.1, read as the reverse complement.
GAATTCTCACCACTTGTCTCGAGCTAGATTCACAGCTTTTTGCATGCAGGACTTTAATGGATTTGTATTCTTGGTATTTAGTATTTAGTATTTAGAAGAACATTTATTTTACAGATGATTCTCTTCTATTATAAAATATCTCTCCACATATTTTACATATATTTTTTAAATATAGATATACTAGTATTATATGTAACTATATTTTAATCAACATGAACATCTTTTAAAGAAATAACCATGACAAAGTATACGAGTGCATGCTCTCTTCCAAAACAAAATGGCACAATTAGTGAATCTCATTTAAAAGTTAAGAGCAGGAATGTTTTGTTTAATGCGCTCTGTTTTAATATATGTAGATTCTATTTTAAAATAGTTAAAAAAATCATCATGGCCAGATCATGGATCCTCTTGTTTCCATGAATTACAGCTTAAAAATGGTATATATTATATTTAAAAATAAATAAAGTCATAATATACAGATGTCTAAATGAATGCTCGATCTGCCATCTGTTTAAGTGGAATCCTCTTTCACAGAAACCAACGGTAACAGCTGTAAAAGTTCTAACCAAGGAGAAGTTCAAATTCGAGAAATTTCAAAGATGTTATTATTTGAAATATATTTTGGATGCTGCAGCATACAAAATGCTATAACAGATGTTGTCTAGTATGGCTTTTGGCCAACATAGTTACCAGGCGGGTCATAGTTACAAGTCATGAGGTATCACCATTGTCACAAATGACCTTTGCACAGCCCACTCGTAGAGAATTCTTCCACACAATTTGAGTATAATGCCCGCATTCCTCATACCCATTGCAGGAGTGAGTATGGTAATTGAAATACTCATCCTCTCCAACCCACGCGTTAACTGCATCCTTGGGCCGCCAAGCGCTTCCACCTCCCCAGAATATGTTCTCACCATAGGGACCTGATGAATGCTTTAAAGCGCAGTCCCCTTGTCTTTGATGAGCATACCACTCTCCATAGCTCGCAACTTGGGTGTCCCACGCAAGAGGAGGATCACCCACCCTCGCCCGTGCTTCATTTTGTGGCACTAGGAATTCTGCTACTATATCTTCTTCTCCTTCTTCAGCTTTTCTTTCATTATACTTGTGGAGACTGCGACCTTCAGTTGAAATTCTAAAGCATAACAATAACCAAAAGAACAAGAGAGCTCTTTCCAATGGCCGTACCCCCATTCTTTAATCCCCCTTCTCTCAACTCTTGAATGAACTTATGATAATCTTGGATTGAATGCAGAGAGCGTGGTTGTGGATTTATAGCGAGAAAATTAAATCATTGCAGAAGCAGGCATGTGAAGCTACAGAAACCAGCTCGTGATTCCTGCTTTTTTTTTCAGAAGAGCTTCACTTTGTTGCAACCTCTCGGGCCTACATAACTGAAATTTGTGAGAGACAAAATCAGTTATGATCTGTTCTGAAATGGTTCTACTATTTTTTATATGTTTTCATCACAGGATCCGATTCATATGCTTCGCTTACATTCACAGTTTTTGGATTTTGTGCATCCCTATGTCTGGTGGATAAAATAATCTATGGAGTTGCCCCCCCTATCTGCGCAGTTAATTCAGTTGCTTCACGTGAGTATGGCTTTGGAATACACTTGCAGTTCAATGAATGGCATCTTCTACACCTTTTTAAGTCGAAATCAATCATATTGACTGACAAACATGCATGCATCCTTATCCTGGTAGTTAGTTCATTTTTGTTTGATATTTAATTTTTCTTTGGATAAAGCCACACACATGCATTTCATAAATTAAACAATAATTGATTTTATTTTAGATATTCAACTTATTTTTAAATGAAATTGTTCATTTCATTCATGAACTATGATAATATGTAAAGATGCATTACGACTTAAATGCCTTTGTATACGTTTGTTATTAAGAATTAGACACGTATTTTTTTAATTTATTATTATAATTTGTTTCACTTGTAAAGTGGTTTTGATTTTATTTGGACAAAAGCTTTCATTTATATACTTGATTTCAAGTATGATTTTTTTCTAATTTGATGAATACGTGAAATACTCAATTAAGAAGTGTAGATTTTGATTAGATAGACATATATGAATTGGACATAGTTATCTATGTTATGAATTGTTTTGATGGGAATATGCACACAAACAATATCCAAGCAATACATACATATATGAGATAGGATAATTTCAAATATAGTGTACTACTATTTTTAATTAAATATTAAAATATGTTTAAGTAAAAATATAATAGAATCTTTTATCTTCCTTATGTGGATCATTGATTGAAATTTTGTATTAGCATTGAAATTAATTTTGTTAGAAATGAGTATATGATAACAATATTAGAATTTGTTCAAATTAGTTAACATTGTTTAACACAAAATCTTTTATGGTAAGATGACATGTTATGAATGCCAATCTCCTTGTTAAACATTTGCACAAAGGAATATTATATATCAAATAAGTTCACATGATTGGTAGTTGCTTATAAGGTTATGTTTACCTACACAAAATCCATTATTTCCCATGACATCTTCCACTCCTCCATCCATATGCATCTCCATTCAACAAAATCTTGCACATGTGAGCCAAGTAACATTCCACCTTCATCCATGGGACAAAAACCTACATCCCACATTATTTGACCAACAAAGTCAACCAATAGCCTCTCATGCTTCCATTGACCAACAAAGTTAATCAATTGCCTCTAATGCTTCCATCAACCAATAAAGTCAACAAATGGCCTCTCATGCCTCTACCTAACAACAAACCCAACCAATGACATCTCATGCCTATGCTTACCAAAACTACATTTCACCTACTTAAGCCCTTAGCTCCATTTACATTCCACCGACTTAACCTCTTGCCTCCACTTACATACCACAAACTCAACCACCCATTTCCACTCATAACCTCAACTCATTTCCATTAATATCTCAAAGTGACTTGGCATCCCAAATACAGAGTTTGCAACAAAAATGGAAAATATAGAAATTGGAAGTACTAAGAAGAGTTACACACTTGAAGATATATGGCCTTAACCCTTTGATAGATCTATGGCCTTAACCTTTTCCTCAACATTTTTAGGTTCCTAAATTTGACAAGTACAATGGAAAAGGTTATCCTTGTACTCACATGTAAGAGAATTTTATCTATCTTACATGAAGATAGCTTACAATGATATTTTATCTTATGTGCCTCTTTTCAAGAAGCTTGGGGGATTACTCTATTGAGTGGTTTTTACATTTACCTCATGAGGTCAAGTCAAATCATGAGTTGGCAAAAAAAATTATCTCTCTTTTTATGCAACATTGAGCATGAATTTTGAATGAGTAATTTGTGCAACACAAACAAACAAATGGAGATACATTTCCTTCCTTAAATACAATGATGGAGAAATTTAGCAAGCAAGCGTCGTTATCACATTCCTTTAACACAACTTGTTAACATCTTTGTTTGAAACTTAAACAAAGAGAATGTGCTAATAAATTTGATAAGATAATTAAAAAGGCTTTTATTTCTAAAGGTCTTGTGAAGATTTATAAAGACAAAAAAGATAACCCTTCTACATTTAATGATAAACCTTACCCTTGGGCTAAAACCAAGAATATTGTCAATGAAGGTGTAGTGGACTCAATTTTTATTCAAACCACATCTAGCTTATCAATAGACACACAAGATATTACCCTTTATAGAAACAATAATACCTTGAGGAAAAACAACACTCCAAGAAGAAAATTAACCCCCTTTGGAAAATTCTTTGACACTGTCTTGAAAACATTTCTCGAGTTAAAATGATCATACTAACTAAAGATGAAAATCAAGAACTAGCAATATAACCACCATGGTATAAAGATAATGAGTTTTGTGACTATCATCTAGAATCAAAAGGGTGTAAGAATTAAGATTGTTTGAAATTTAAATATCTCATCCAAAACCTCATAGATAATGGTGATTTTATTATTAAGACACTCTAACTACCACAAATATTGATCTAAATACAGTCAACGATTCACTCCCTAAATGTATGCAAAAGAAGATTATTCTAACAAGGTTAGCTCCTCTAGCAATGAGAATGATTTTTTCATGGCCTATGATTACACTATAGCTTGTATAGAGTAATTTATATCATCCATAGCATCCAATGATCACTTTTCAAATAAATAAGAATAAATATCCATTACAAGCCAACAACATGTAAATCTAAGATAATAAATGAAGATAAGAGAATCGTTTCTAATGCACATGTTCCTTCTCAAAATAAATATATATTCCTTTTTTATTTTCATAGTGTCATTCCATCACAAGAGACAATCATCTCATCCATGTCACTCCAATTAAAAATTAACCTTTTCATTTCCCATCATAATCCTCTCCCTAATCAAGATCAAATAATTTCTTCCATCCCTTTCATGTGATCTATCATAATACTCTATCTCAAGTTCAATGTTCCTCCATTCCCATCCCAATGTCCTAATATCCTTCTTAATACCCCTCGTGATCCTAAACTTCCAATAAATCCAATCATACCTACCCAAGAAATGCACATGTAAACACAATCTAAAATAGAATATAAACTTGTTCATCCAAAAGCTCCATCCACCCTGAAGTCATCAATTCTATCGTATATCCATCATCCTATCCAAATACACTTTTTATTTTGATCTTGGTTATCCTATCCATATCCTCCATCCTATATGTTTCATCTTATCTAGTTCTTCCCATCTCATATTTGATCTCGATTTATCTCTTGGCTTTCATCTGTATCTATCATTTGCAAGCCTACCACAATTGTTTTTGTCATGGATTAAAGAAGAAAATCATAACTCATTAGTTCAAATCCTTGGTAAGGAATCAATATAGGGATGCTTCATCTATCAATTATATCTCACCAAAATCATCCGTAACTAGGAACAACACCAAAATAAAAAAATGTACATTTCCCTTCATCATGGGCTTATCTTGAAATTGTATGATTTCCATCTAGTCTTGACCCCTACTTGTGGTTCTTCCATAGACCCCTTGAACCCTCCGTCAAAACCCACCCTGGTTGTTGAGTTATCAAAAACATCGGTTTGTAAAGGTACTCACAACACTACCCCCTGTGAGTACCTAGATGATAGTGGGGTTCCTATTGATGACCCTGAATATGAACCTATGGATGAAAAGGAAAATATGGTCACTCATGAGATGCTCGGCAGCAAGAACCCCCCCAGATGGGTAACTAGTAAATACAAAACCAACAGCAAGTTGATCCCCAAGGCCGAACCCCTCACCAAAAAGAAAAAGATGTCAGCGAAGGATCACAGCCCAAAGATTACGGACCAAGGGATTAAACTAGACATTCATATCAATGTCCAGAAAGATAATCAAGGGAAAGATGGTAGTCTGATGAATCTTGTCATGGAAGCCACCAGAAGCCAGAAGCGTTGCTGGGAATGGGTTGAGCGCGAAATCGACACCCTCAACATGGGGGTTAAGGAAATAATTGACATTTTCACTACTTCCCTTGAACCCAGCAAGTTGGAAAAACTCATGATCATGACTCAAAAAATCTCTCAGAATTTTGAGATCATAAAATGTAACCATGAACAGAGGATTGATAAGGCAAAACAATCCATGGCTGAGATTAAGAAAAATCTCAAGAATCTAGTCGACATTAGTAAAGAAGCCATGAACAATAGCATTGAAGGGCTTGAAAAGATTAACGAGATGGTTGTTGATTACAGATCCTTCCACAGTGACCCGGTGAAAGATCTTGGAGGAGATGATGTGGCTACTGGAGACAACAAAACCACTGGAACTAGTCCGAGAATCAGGAGCAAAAGGAGAAACAAGGGTACCTCTAGATTCATCATGGAGGAACTTGAGGAAATCAACAGGATTTCCATCCCAAAGAACAAGGATTTGGTGCTCTCGCTCAACTAAGAGCTTTTTTTCTTTAACTTGTCTGTCTTCATTTTTTGTCTCTGTTTCTGTTTGGGGTTGAGCGCTTGTTTTGTTATTGTTTCTTGCCGGATTGGTTGTTTGCCGACTGTTGTAAAAAATTGTTTCGGGTCCTTGTAAAACCCGTTACCCTTATCAAAACCACTACCCCCTACGAAAAAGAACTCCTATCTATATTAACCCTAAATGATTTACTAAAAACAAGTAAACATGCCAACCCCCTAAAGTATTTGCGTCTTCTGTGTTAGAGCCTAAGGCCCTTGCTTATGAGGACACTACGTCTTCTATGTCAACCGATGCTAAATGAAACCTAGATGAACCTAAAGAGAGTTTTGTCACCCCTTTTATACCTTCTAAGGCTCCCCTTTCCCCTTGTTAATTCTCCACAAAAATAGGACTTACCTGTTCTTGTAGAGAAGGAAAATGATCTTTGTGATAGGTACAACAGATAGGAAGCCATTATGCATTGGCTCCTTGCTCAACTCAATTATGCCAAGAAAAAGATCAACAAGTTGGAGGCTCTTGTTGAGGGTGACACCAAAGCATCTAGTTGGGAGATGGATGAAACAGACCCGAGAGTTTGGGTGGTAGCCAATGATTTGGTGGACAAATTGGTAAAGTGGGAAGATATGGAAGAGGAAATCAACTAGCTCAATGAAAAGGTGAATCAAAAGGATGATAGGTGTGAGATGGTCAGAGTCATTAAGGAGATACAGGGAAACCAAATGACCCTCAAAAGGAAGTTGGGTGATATGATGACCCTCAATGAGGAAATGGTTGGGAAAAATTCAGCCTCTCTTTAGGCTATTCATGAGGAATTTAGCAAAAGTTAGGAGAAGAAGAGATGCCAATAAATGTTTATTATAAGAAGTTGTCTTTCTCAGAGAAGGTGAAATTGCTAAGCTAGGACTTGCAAAGTGAAATAAAACCCCACTAGGTAGGCCATTGGTTCATGCCTTCGCTGGGTTATTTTTGGTTTCTGTCTGTCTATTCTAAGTGAATGAGGCATGGCCATTTCTTTATCATTTTTTATCTTTTATCTTAATCTTTGACCTTTGATCTTATTCATTGTTTCCTTGTGTGGGAAAAAAATTGAACTTCAAACCTTGAATAGTAAAGCCCATAGCATCCCTTAATACCATCTACTTTTTCTTACCTCATATATTATTAAGATGACAAATCTCATGGACACTATAGACCAAATTTTTCTAGAAATAAGATGATAGAAATTAGACAAGATTATACAAGTAGGAAAATAGGATTGTTATAGCAATTTTGTCGTAGACTCTTAGATTTTAAGATTTAGTTATCTTTGTCTTTTGATCTGATTTTAATATTCATATTTCTATTGATGCTATCCTCTATCATAACTCAAGACCAATCAAAATTTGCAATCTTAACCCATCTCAATTTGACATTTATTTTTAATTTCTCATAACTAATTTCAATGGAATTATATAATGTCAGTTTTAAATAATTTAATTCATTGATACATTCTTAAATTTTTAGGAAAGAACGTATATTTTATCTTTTCAATAACATATTATAATATTAATTCCATTTAATATAATAATATTAATGGGTTTCGGATCTCTTTGAGACCTGTTTGTTCCGTAATCAAAAACATATTATAATATTAACTCCCACATAGCCCAAAGTTTGTTTATTATATATAATTTACTTTGGTTATCGGGTGCTTGGTTTAGATTATAACCAAAAATAAAATTAGACTAAAATGAAAAGGTACAAACACTGACGTCGAAAGTAATATCCCAATTTCGTATATGGTAACCATATTTTAATCTAAGAAAAACATTCTTTTAGCAAAAAAATTTAGAAATATCAATGGCAGAGTATACGAGTGCATGCTTTCTTCCAAATATATCAAATTTTGGGAAACTCTACTGAAAGTAACAGCAGGAATGTTGTGTTTAAATATATGTAGATTCGTATTTTAAAATAGTGAAAAAAATCCTCATGGCTAGATTTTGGATTCTCTTATTTCAAAGAATTACAGTTTAGAAATGATAGTCATTATATTTTAAAACACCATAAACCTGGAGATATCGAAATGCAAGCTCGATCTGCCAACTATTTAAATGGCGTCCTCTTTCACAGAAACAAACTAACACGTAAAATGATAGCGGCTGTAAAATTTCTTACCAAGGAGACGCTCGACATAGAAAACTAAAAGATGCTATGAAATATATTTTGGATACTGCAGATTACAAAATGCTAGCAAAGGTGATGTTTAGTATGGCTTTTGGCCAACATCCCAAATAGTTATGAATAATAATAAGGCAGATTTTTCACTCCTTCTCTCCTCCCAATGGAGGAGCTATCATTCATTCACTTTGCCAAAGTTGTAGTATGCTTGTAATCATTTTTATTGCTTAACAAATAATTTATGTAAGTAGGACAATAAAAGTTTTCATCAATTAATTCATGAATCACATCAAGATTGAGTTCATTTTAAGGTCAATATATTGTCATGTTTATCATCTTATTATGACCATAATGTTAAGCACATGTGATTAATAACTCAATAGTTGTGCTATAACTAAAAATCTCATAGCTTGTATGATACTACTATGCATGTCTAGAATAATCCAATGTGATCTACAATTTTCCTTTTTTTGACTCCTTGTATAAATTCTTTAATATCTCTATGCCCTAGATCCATATGACCACTTTTAACGAATCAGGATTAATCTTTGGGACAAATGAATAGCTTTTGAATTTATACTTCATGGCTTAAGATTACTTGACCTCAGGTGGTGATGTCATGAAGACTAACAAAAATATTAAAGAATAAGATCTTTGAAAATGTCAAATTAAACAATGATCCAAAGAAAAAGAAAGGATAACAATCAATTCAAGTAATTTCTAGTAGAGAGAAGCTTGTAGGATGTTTTAATTTTGTAACTAGGAAATAGTCGTACATTTTTTATAAAGGTCAAAAGATTTGAAAAGAAATAATATAAAGGATAAGGGTTTAAAGGTCACATACGAATATTTTATAAATTCTCAAATTCCCCCCCAAAAATTGTGTGAGATAAATAGAGTGATTTTTTGTGTGTAATTTACAATTGTTGATTAATTAGAAGGGGACTCTAAAGCTCAAAAATGATATGTCAATTAAACTAAAAGTAAAAGGAATAATTTTGAATAATGATAAATTATCTTAAAAACTCTAAATACTTTATTAAGTAGGTTTGATAGAAATTAGAGCTCATGAGAATAATTTATAATTATAGGTTTATTTTTAGATTCTATTCTTTGTACAGAAAGAAAGGAACAGATGGTGGGTCAAAGGATACAATGTACATAATTCATAAAGTATTTTGAAGGTGAAACTAAGGTTTCAATAAATCAACACAGAGCATAATATTTTACAAAATACACAAGAAATAAATTGTAAACAATATAAAGAAGGAGAAAAAATAATGGAGTGGTTTATAAAGAAAGAGGAACAATAATGGAGTGTGCAAATACCTAGATTCAAAGTGAAAGTTAATAATTTTATAATAAATTCAATAGAGGTTTTTGAAAACCCTAAATATAAGATAAAGTGCTTCAAAGGATCTTGCCCATGTGATAAAAACATAAGAATAATCAAATAAATAATTTGAAACATGTGTAAGTGATATTTTGTCAATTTAATTGATCAAAGATAAGTGATACAATTCAATTGATATAAAATAGTTAAATATCTTGTTACTACATATATAGTTACTTACATGCATGTAGAAATTATTAATTTTAAATTTTAAACCTAAAAAAATTTAAATGTCAAACATAAATTTATACTCTTGTGGGTTTGATGATCTTTAAGTTTTACACTTAGGTTAAATAAAAAGTGGTGAACTCATACGTAGTAAAAATGGTGAGGACTAAAAATTGGGGAAACAATTGCTAATAATTACAAAATGCCTTATAGATCTAGAAAATATTTTTGCATTTTGAGTAGAGAAATAGAGTTTAAATGAATTTATTAAATTCAATCATTCTATTTTAAATTCTCAAGTTTCTACTTTGGAATGTACTAAAAGGTTAAGGTCAATAAGTAATTAATAGGGATTGGTTAGGAATTGACTAGTTGTGCTTTCCTACAATACAACGGAAAAGAATTGGAAGGGGTTCAAATAATTTACAAAAATTAAAAGTTAGGAAGAGAACTCAATACTATATTTTATTGAGAGGTGGATGTTGATAAACTCTTATTTAAACAACAATACATATTATTCTTTAAGATGTAATCTTTATAATAAGTAACTTCATTTCCAAGAACATTGAGGCAACAACATTTTTTGAATCAAAGGTGAAGATAACAAAATCAAAGACTTGACTTGAAAAATGCATAAAATTTTTGAGGCTCCTTATCAAGAAGAATAAAACTGATGATAATAGGGCTTCTCTATGAGATAAATGAATGACACATGGAATCAAGTTATTGGTTGATACACCATGTCATATGTTGTGTATTTATCATTAATTTACCTTTGGTCTAATGAGAAAGCACTATGCTTAGTATGATTACCTCATATGCACTAAATGCACAAGGCGCTACCGTTGGATTAAATCAAGGATGTACAGTGGCAGTCAAATGAGAATGATGATGATGTTAATTCAGTTTTAGGAATTCGCTAATGTGAAAAAAAATTGAACCTCAAACATTGAATAGTAAAGCCCATAGTATCGCTTAGTACCACATCCTTTTTCTTATCTCATATACCATTAAGATAACAAATCTCATGAATACTATAGACCGGATTCTTCTAGAAACAAGATTGCACAACTAGAAAAATAAGATTGTTGCAACAATTTTGTCCTACACTCTTAGATTCTAAATGTTTAGTTATTTTTATCTTTTGATATGATTTCAATGCTCATTTTTTATTGAGCACTCCTCTATCATAACTCAATACCAATAACACATCTCATGTTGACATTTAATTCTAATTTCTCATAGCTTAATTCTTTTATATTATAATATGTCAGTTTTAAATCTTTTAATTCATTAATACTTTCTTTATTTTATAGGAAAGGGAGACCATTTTATCTCTTCAATAATATTTAATAAAATTAACTCCCACATAGGCCGAAGTTTGTTTATTATTTATAATTTACTTTGGCTATGAGGTGCTCGGTTTAGATTATAACCAAAAACAATGTTAGACTAAAATGACAAGGTAGAAACACTGACGTTGAAAGTAATATCCCAATTACTTATATGATAACAATATTTTAATCTACGAAATTCCCATGGCAGAGTATGCGAGTCCTTTCTTTCTTCCATATAAACCAAATTTTGGGAAACTCCACTGAAAGTAAACAGCAGGAATGTTTTGTTTGGTGTACTTTGTTTAAATATACATAGATTTGTATTTTAAAATAGTTAAAAAAATCCTCATGGCTAGATTTGGTATCCTCTTGTTTCCAAGAATTACAGTTTACAAGCGAGAGTCATTATATTTTAAAAAGCGAAAATATCATAAACTTGCAGATATCGAAATGCAAGCTCGATCTGCCAACTATTTAAATGGTGTCCTCTTTCACGGAAACTAAATTAACACGTAAAAGAAATGTAGCGGCTGTAAAATTTCTTACCAAGGAGAAGCCCGACATAGAAACCTAAAAGATGTTATTATTTGAAATATATTTTAGATATTGCAGAATACGAAATTCTAGATGAGATGATGTTTAGTATGGCTTTTGGCCAACATAGTTACCAGGGGGGTCATAGTTACAGGTCATGAAGGTATCACCACTGTTACAAATGACCTTAGCACACCCCACACGTAGAGAATTCTTCCACACAATTTGAGTATAATGTCCACATTCCTCATACCCATTGCAGGAGTGAGTATGGTAGTTGAAATACTCATCCTCTCCAACCCAAGCGTTAACTGCATCCTTGGGCTGCCAAGCGCTTCCACTTCCCCAGAATATATTCTCACCGTAGGGACCCGATGAATGCTTTAAAGCGCAGTCACTTTGTCTTTGATGAGCATACCACTCTGCATAGCTCGCAACTTTGGTGTCCCACACCAGAGGAGGATCCCCCACCTTCGCCCGCGCTTCATTCTGTGGCACTAAGAATTCTGCTACTATATCTTCTTCAGCTTTTCTTTCATTATACTTGTGGAGACTCCGGCCCTCAGTAAAAATACTAAAGCATAACAATAAGAAAAAGAACAAGAGAGCTCTTTCCAATGGCCGCACCCCCATTCTTTAATCCTCTTTCTCTAAACTCTTGAATGAACTTATGATAATCTTGGATTGAATGCAGAGGGCAGCGTTGTGGATTTATAGCAAGAAAATTAAAGAGTTGGGGAAGCAGCCATGTGAAGCTACAGAGACCCCCTCGTGATTCCTGCTTATTTTTTTCTGATGAACCTTGACTTTTCTGCAACCTCGCGGGCCTACATGACGGAAATTTATGACAGACAAAATCATGTTTGATCTCTTTTCAAATGGTTCTGCTAATTTTTATTTTTATTTTATTAGAGGCGTAGAAATCCCTTCATGGGCTTGGCGTACTTTCAAAGTTTCTTGATTTTGTGCTTCCCTATGGCGGCAAGATAAACTAATTTATGGCGTTGTTTCCCCCATCTGCGCAGTTAATCCAGTTATTTCACGATTGTGTCGTTGGAATACGGTTGCAATTCAATGAATGGCATCTTGTCCACCCTCTGAGTCAGAATCATCATATGGATGGACAAACATGCATGTATCCTTATTATGGTATTTTTATTATGGTATTTTTAGGGCATGCATCCTTATTATGGTAGTTAGTTCTTAGGGTATGTCTTCATGCTGTTGCTTAGCTTATTTTGGATAGCAGCAGCTGTTCAACTTTTGAAGGAACAATTTGTGGAGCAGGTGGCCCCATGGATAGTCAAATGGTTGCTTATTTTTATGCAATCTTTTTAAATTATTTTGTAAATGAAATTATTGATAATATTTTTTACAAATAAAATTCATAAGCTAAATTTTAGGCAAGTAAATAGGAGACCATGTGTCCTTTGTTCAATAAGCAGTTGCTGCTCCACTAAAATAGCAAAGTTGCTGCTCCACTAAAATAGCGAAAGATTCCAATTTATCATTTTCCCTTAATTAGAATTTTACATGGGAACACTCTAGCTCCTTAAATTTATGTAGAAAATGTTCATAAGCAGACATTAAGCGACACATTTACATTTTATAGATTAAAGTAGATTTAATTTTCATTTGCCTATTCAACTTATTTTTGCATTAGATTGTTCATTTAATTCATGAACTTGCACTTGTATAATTTACTTATTAAGAAACATTAGACTAAGTACATAGTCTTGAACTAAGTTTGGTCATAAAGGTTTAATGGTAAGATGGCGTGTCATGAATGTCAACCTCATTACTAAACATTTGCGTAAAGGGGTATTATATAAGCTCACTAAATTTGTAGTGACTAAAAACGTTATATTTATCAGTTTGTGATCATAATTTTTTTTAAATAGAATATTCAATTTGTAGAGATGTAACAAGCACTTGACAATATGAATATAATACATTTTGTGGCATCTATGGATGTGATACTTTTGTTTGTTATGATCTATAGTAAAAGATATATCTAATTTTATGAAAATGGTGTGTTAAAAGGGGGCCAAAAGTGACTACTTTTTTCTTAAATCAGTAAATATATAACTTTGATGAGTTGTTCAATGTGCATATCCTTCAAAATTTTAAGACATGATAAGAAAAAGAATACTAGTTCTTAAAACATAATTTGTAAACTTTTTTTTTCAAAGTGGTTTAAATTAAGAGGGTCAAATATTGAGAGAACATGAGAATATAATTTTATGGTAAATTTATAACATGATCTTGGATGTACACTTCACTTTATTTTAAATTTTATTAATTATTTCATAAATTACTTTGGTGAAAAATTACCTAAAATCATACAATAGTTTAGATAGTCACTAAATATATTATTCTTTCTTGTTTGTCATGTGGGAACATCTTTAAAAGGGGAAATTGATCATGTTTTCCCTAATAATCATAAAAGCAATTAGAAACTAAATTTTTCTTTCTAAATGTGTCAAAAGATGCAAAAGATGTAAAAATAAAAAAATATAATAGACTCTTCATCTTCCTTATTTTTATTTGCATGATTGATTGAAATTCAAAATATTTTCTTAGCAATATAATGGAAATATTAGAATTGGTATATAGTCTTCAAATAAATTTGGTCTTTGAAGTTATAATGGTAAGATGTTATCATGAATGTCAATCTCCTTGTTTTAAAACATTTTCATAAAGGTGTCTCGTACATCAAATAAGCTCACTAGATGGGTAGTGACCTAAAAAAAATCCTTATTTGTCTTTACCTAGTTTGTGATCATAAAAGAGAATATTTGATTTGTAGATATATATATAAAACACTTGACAATACGGATATAATGTATTCTATGCCATGTGTGGATGTGATCCTTTTGTTTAATTTGATCTATAATAAAATACATATGTAATTATATGGAACTAATATGTTGAAAGCGATCGAGAGTGGTTACTTTTTTCCCAAATCAAGAAATATATAAATTTGATGAGTCATTCAAGATTACTATCCTAAAAAAATTAAGATGTGCTAAGAAAAAGAATACTAATGCTTGAAATATACTTTCTAAATTGTGTTTTTTGATATGGTTGAGATTAAGAGGGTCAAGTATTGAGAGAACATAAGAGCATATTTTTGTGATAAAAATATAACATACTCATGGATGTACTCTTCACTTTTATTTTTAATTTTATCAATTATTTCATAAATGTTTTTTATGAAAAGACTTATTTGTTATGTGGGCACATCTTGAAAGCGGGAAAATTGATCGTGTTTCCCTTAATTTTCATAAAAGTAATTAGAAATTAAATTTTCCTTTTTCAATGTGTCTAAATGATCTATAAGATATGAAAATATATTTTGTCAAATTTGATTAAGTACGCCAAAAATTATGTAACCTTGAATATAATTCTTTTTTCTACCAAAGTAAAGACAATAGTTAAAGTAATTAGAGATTAAAGTCTTATTATATTTAAATTTTTCTAGTAAATATACATATGTTTGGTTAGAAAGCAGAGATTAGTACCATTGTAGCATTTATTCTAAAAATACTAACTTCATTGAGAAAATGCTCAACATTTGTATGTTTTATGTATATATTTGATAAACATAAATATTTAGTCTAGAACATATTTTACTTATTGATTAATGAATAATTAGCCTATGTATTTCTACACATGATGTTAACCCACCTTACGTAGACACGTGACATCTTCAAGCAACTTGAAGAGTTTTTCAAACTATGTGTAACCTCCCTCTTGCCACTTGGTGGATCTATTTTGCCACCACTACTTGGATGCTTGAGTTGACTCTTCATTCAAATCAGACACTTTATTTTATTTATGTACTTCAATTTCCATTTAAAATAGGTCAACTTGCATCAAATTTGTGTGTTGTGTATGATTCACAATCATTTCTTTCTTGTTCATTCATCTCATAGATCCTCAAATTCTTCATGGTATTGTTAAAAACATAAACTATATTTTATCATAAGCATGTTTGTTGGAGGAGACACATCTCTTCATACATCCAATTATTTAAGGATCTATGGATCCATCTATTAGTAACACATAAAACATCAATTGTACTTCCCAATTTTCTACATGGTATCAAAGCAATAGTTTGTTGTGCTAATATCTAATGAATGAAAATATACTATGGATTGGTATGAGTTTTTTAAAGTTGTAGATCACTACAAAAATATGTCTAAAGCATCTATTCTAATTAGATTAAATTGAGAGAGCCTCAAACCATTACATAGTTTCTAAAGAAAAGAAACCTAGGGTCTCACAAGGAGTGGGAGCCTCAAACCAAATGACCTACTACCAAAAAGAACAAAACATAGCTAACACCCAAAACCAAACACCACAAAACCAGAAGATGAGACTAAACTAGACTTGATGAACAGAACAAAAAAATAGTCACACCCCCACTAAAGACACAAACCCATAGCTTACCTAGTGGGAGGCTTGTCAATTTTCCAATCATGGCTCATTGCTTTCACTTTATCAGAGAAGGAGAGCCTCTTGTTCGAACCTTTATGAGAAGACTATCTAGAACTCTTCATGCCATCTTTGAATCCAAACAATTGATTGAAGTTGAACAGGGCATCTGGTTGAACCTTATTAGTACATTTATGTCAACTTGAAATTAGGGTTTTCGAAGGTTAAAAAGGCATTTCAAAGCTTTATTTTTCATAATGTGATCAAGAGTAAGTGAAAAGAAGTAGAGGGAAGTAATTTAGCGATCTAAATATTGAATACAATGATCCTAAAGTGAATTCCTATCCCCGGTTGCTAATTGAGGTATTTGTCCATTTCAAGCTATCAGTTTTTGAAATCCATAAGTTCTCAATGGCATCACTATTTCGAATTGCTACCCCACTGGTTGTGCAAATCAAGGATAGGGCTCAAACTATTTTCAAGAAACATCCTTTCAAATCAGTCAAGGATGATCTAGAAGGAGCATTTTCTTTTGTACCCTACGACATTCTTCATAATGAGGACATCAAAGCATATATCCACTGTGACCTTGAAGAACTCGACAGCACTGACATGTTGACCCTATACAACAATCATCTGGCGGACAACTTGGGGAGTCTCAAGCCAGAATATCAGCATTTGCAGGTCAAGGGTTTCTCTTAGTTTGTACACTTTCTAACATTTGATGAGAAAGAATGGATCCGGTACGTACTCAGCAGAATTCACGATGAATTTATGTGGTTGGATAAGCCTTACAAGATCACTAAGAAAGTAATCCAGGTCGTGACTTGTTTGAGCGCATCCGGTGAAGTTTTTAGCTTAAGAAAAATATCAAATAGCTCTGTGATTTCCACCACTGGTTCTCAATTTGATAGCAGAGAAATGACAATCAATGACATTCTAGAGCATGATGTCAAGTTTACATCAATGGTGGTTGGATATAAAGTATACCAGTCAAGTAGATAAAATTTTGTCTCTGGTACAACAATATATGCTGCTTATGAAATGTTGAAGGAAGAAAAGAGGTATGATTTATGTATGGTTCTCTTGAATGAGTTACTGAGCAATTTGAAGAAAATTAAACAAGACAAGAAGCATACCTTTAAGTTTGACACCCTTATTATCTATTTAGCTCTATATTTCATGAATGAAATCCCCTGTGTTCAAGGAAAGGTCCAATGGGCCTATGACAAGCCGGTTTCTATGCAAATCACGGAAGGGATAATGGGGATTGGTGATGGCACAATGAGGATATCCACTCTATGGGGTTATTTCAAAAGTTTTCAAGCCATAATGAAGAGTAGAGAAAGAATCCCAAAAGAGATAGTGGAGAAGTGTGAGAAAACAATTTGCTTCATGGTTGATAAAGACCAATGTCTAATGGAAGTTGTTGAGCCAAGGATTGTATGGATTCTTCCAATGGGTTATGAAGTTGATTTTGCTACCCTTGATGCCTATTCTCAACATATGTTGATTCAGTCGGTTGAGAAGAAAGAAGGAAGATTTGGTACCTTCAAGGAAAAAGACATGGAGTTGCACAAGCAGTTCACATCACCTGCAAGGAAGAGGAAAGTATCTATGATGGCTGAGGAAGTGGAAGTGTAGATGGGGTTTACGCGAGAGGCAGTGAAGCAAGCAAGCGAGAAACATGATTAGATGGAGGCTAAGGAGGAATCCAAGAAGCCTGAGGCTGAACTGGTTCCTTCTAAAGCCAAGCCAAGAGAGACCAAGTCTGCCCCTACTCAGGTAGCACCATCTATAGGAGATAGGTCATCCGAAAAGGAAGTTTTGAAGAAAAAGGACAAGCCTAAACAAACTTGTGTTGTTTTATCTTCAGTGGCATCTGAGACCGAATCAGATGAAGAAGCAAAAAAGGCTAAGAAGAAAGGTTAGTTTGTCATAGTTTGAGGAAACCACAATCCGGTAGTGCAGAGAAGAGAAAGAAAGCTAAGTTTGAGCCTACACTTATTGGAAGGCCCAAGAGGGGAAGGAATATTAGAGCTCAACTTGATAAATATCTTGAATCAGGTGATCAACAAGGTAAATATACATTTATTCCTCCATTGACAACAGAGTAATTGATTGATGAGATAATTGTTGATGGAAATTTGAAGAATATTGGAGCATATTATGAAAATATAGATGAGGAAGATCAGAGAAAAGTTGAGGAAGTTGTTGTTTTGTACTTGCATAACTTTAGTAAAACCTTGATTGAGCTAGAGCATAGTATCCCTAACAATCTATACAATATTATTGATTCAATAAGACTGACTACCAGTAAAATTGATAAGGAAATGAAAGCGAGAATGGATTAATGTTTGCACCTGTATCTCCCAAGATGAAGCTAAAAGGCTCATTGAGGAAGCAAATAAGAAAGAATTTAGAAGTAGAAATAGGGTGAATAGGTTGATGATTGGCAGAGTTGAAGAGGTGAGGAAGGAGACTGAGTATATCTGGAGAAGAATCATGAAGAACAATCATTTGTACAATGATGCAGTTCATAATTCCCATCCAGAAGTTAAGGAAGGTGTCTCTGGTGATCCGAAGGATGAAACTCAGACTGAGGAGCATCCAAAAGACCAAGGCCATATATCACTTGATGCTAAGATTAGTATGAATCCTCTGGTGGTAGATAGTATTGGAGAAGTTCCCAAGATTCAAAAGGATGATACTGCACCAAGTGGCAATGCCGGTGCACAGGATAAAGGGAATGATGCTGAGGTGAAGGAGCCTAAGAAGAAATAGGTGCAAAATGAAGAGGTAGATAAAGGGAAGGGATTTGTTGATCTAGTAATCGACACTCCTCCAGTCAAAGGAACAAGGACCCTACCCCAAATCTCAATCAATCTTGATGGTCCTCTAGATCTTGGACAAATGTCTCTTGCTGAGAAGTTGATTCTTGCAACAACTGTGCAAGCTCAAGCCAGTCAGGATCTGGTCAAATCAAAGTCCGAATATAAAAAACTTATTTTGATATCTTTTAATGTGTTGCAAAAGGTGGCTCTGGGTTTGTAGCTAGATCCTAATTCTAGCCCCTCTAGTAAATTATTACAATTGATTCGTAACGTAAATACCAATTTTGATTCTTTGGAGAAGTCTACTACTAAGTGAGTATTATATAGACTCAAGGAGGTAAGAATGCAAACATTCCAGAAAATGGTAGAAGATGACAGAGTCAGATTGAATAAAGGTCTACAGACTATTTCAGATACATTAACAGAAGGTAGCAAAATATATAAGTCTTGTCTAATTTTGCCAAAGTTCATAGTAGATATAGACAAGCAAATAAATGTTTGCCAGGGTAAGCTTGTTGGTATCTCACAGTATTTTGATTCTCATGTATCCCTAACCAGTAGTGTAGAAGGGCAGATAATGGCTCTCAATAATCAAATCTCAAGCCTCAATGTGGACAAGGATGGTATTTTGAGAAGAGTTGGTAAACTCCAAAATTTGATTGCCCCTGACTGGACACCATGTTAAGTAATAAGGTTGATTCTATAAGCTATGGGACAATATGTTCCATTTGAACTGAAGGATGTGGATATTCATCCATATGTTTTCAGTGCATTCATTACAGTCTTGGACAAATTGAAGAGTGGGTGGGACACTCGCCTAGGATCTTTGAAGATAATTTTTGTTGATATCTTCAAATACTTGTAAAGTCTCCAGTAGATATCTCTGTATATAAGTTTAGGATAGCACCCCATCTTTGGCATCATTGTCAAAGGGGGAGAGTAAAGGTGAAAAATGTACAGTAGAAGAGTGAAATGTACAGAGCATGTTACATGTTTCAGAATTCTTTGTCTAAGGGGGAACCTTAGCAATTTTGATCTGGTGTACATCTTTTAACACTAAGTCATTTTTCACGAGTGTTTCCATCAATGCCAAAGGGGGAGATTGTTGGCAATTGACACTCATCTGGTGGATATCGATGCTTGATTAGTGGTTTAGGGTTATCATTGATGGAAAATCTTCTTAATATTCCTATTCAACAATCACAGATCTTGATATCCGGAAGTGAATGTGAACTGATAATTAGTTAACCAATAATTTAGGTTGAGCAAAGTAGTTTTGGTCTGGAAGCTTTCCGGTGATTGTGGTGTCATGAATCATGCATGGGATGATTGGGCCGACATAGACACATCATTTTATCATTGATTTGGTGATCCACTTTTTTTTTGGTGATCCGGTCAAGCCGACTCATGATTACACGTTACATCAACAGGCCGACTTGATAAATGACTATTTTATGATTGCGGATATATAAGACCGGTGTAGAAGATCTTTTTGGTGTGTGGTATGATTGATATGTGAGTAAGTGGTGATCGAGAATCCTTTGTAGCACAGTTTCACGTATGCATTCTTGATCCGGTATCTGACTGAGACAGTGAACATAGCAGAGCAGATACAATCAAAGTATTTGGCACTTAACCAGAACTCATCCACGCATTGTTAGATGTTATTTTGGAGATATTTTATTATATTTCATCAATATAATTGATCAGTAGGACAGTGAGCCTTCCAGGGTTGTAGCCCTTATTGTAATTGAGGAGTGAGCTCTAGGAGGTGTGCCTCAATGCTTGTGCATTCCCCCTCATGTAATATTGTTTTGCTACTAGACATAGTAGAATAATATTGTGGGTTAAAATCCCACCATGGTTTTTCCCATTTGGGTTTCCACGTAAAAATCCTAGTGTTATGATTGTGTGGTTGATTGTTTTGTGTTTCTGTATTTCAGTTTCATGCTTATGCTTCTGGTGGTTTAAAGTTAAGTCTAAAAATCCATTAACCGGTAGAACACTGATTCACCCCCCCCCTCTCAACATTCCTTGATTCCAACACTTGTTTGAACCTTTATGAGAATAAATAGAAGGAGAATCTAGAATAACTTTCACCCTTCACATCAATGGATCCATACCAATAGCAGGGGAATAATCCAAGTGATGTTTTTGTTTATCGTTCCTCCTATCGATTTATTCTTGAATGGCCTATAGAGCCATAGAGTTCTTATTTGACATTTTTATATTCTAAGCTATCATTTCCTCCTTTTTTACTTTTTAGGGATGCATGGTTATCCTAAAGAACCTCATTTGCCTTCATCATTTCCTTTTTATCCCCTTCTAGTCCACCTTTTCATAGAGCCCCTTCAATTTCTCTTCCATCCCAAGCCACTTCTCAAGCTTCCCGACTAAATCATTTGCCACCACCCAAAACCTTTTATCCTTATCATCCAATGTCCAACTAGAAGCTCTTGAATCTACCTTGGTGAGGGCCTACATCTAAAAATGCAAACCTTTACAATATTTTTAGAGATCCAGATATTTAACCATTTGAAATAAGAATGATGGGAAGGGAATAGAAGCTCAAAACCCAGTTTAATAGAGTTCTACCCATTCTTTGAACAAGCCAACACCAAATTGTCTTCAACGTCCATTCTGAGAAACCTTAAATGGTTCAAAATCCTAAGTAGTTCCTCAACAATAATTCTAAGCGTGGATTCAAACTCTGTAGGATTGATTCTCCATTTTGGGGAGGGAGAGCCAGGATACCAATAATCCATTAAAAGGATCTCAAATGTATCAACCAAATCTTTCTCAATAACTTAACAGATTGAGTAAAACTCCAAGGGTCCTTCCTAATACTCCTACCATCCCCAACCAACCAAAGAAAACCTTTATGGAGCAGTGATTGGATTTAATCAGATTGTTCCAAATGTGAGATCCCCTAGAAAGCTCTTCACTAGAAAGAAAGGATCTATTGTTTCCTCCATTAAAGTATTTGTTCTTCATCACATTCAACCAATCCGCCTTCTTTGTTGTAAGTCTCCATTGAATTTCAATAATTATGGCCAAATTGAGGGAATGAGAGTCTCTAATGACCAGACTACCTGACTTCTTACTATAAAAGGCCATTCCCCAATCAACCAAGGACATCCTATTCTTTTGTTACACTCCCAATCATAATAATCTTCTCTAGATTTGATCAAATTTCTTTGCCTAGACGACTGGAATATGGAAAAGGGATAGAAGGTACACTAAAGCACTCTAAAGAGAATCTCTCAAGAGTTGAAGTTTACTCACATTACTCAGATTGGCTCCTTTCCAACCTACCAGTTTCCTTTGTATTCTCTTAAGGAGTCTAGATTTAAAAAAATTGTCCAGTTTACCACAATTTAGAGGTAATCCCAAATACAAAGTAGGAAGACTAGAAATCTAACAATTCAAAACTCTAGCAATGTAAATCTAGAGATAAGGGGAAATATTCATGAAGTAGAGAGCACTCTTGTCTAAATTGAATTTTTGTCTAGATGCAGAGGCATACTCAAACAATATAGAGATCCATCCTTTATCTTTTGCCATTAAATTTGAACCCAACAAAAGAGTATCATCAACAACTTGTTGATGCAAAATAATGAAGAGGTTGAAGAAGGTTTAACACCTTTCAAGGAACCTTGGTGGATACAAGCCTCAATATTCTTACCTATCACATCAACCATAAGAATAAAAAGAGAGGGAGATAAGGGGTCTCCCTATCTAAGGCCATCAAAGGATGAAAAATAACCTTGGGGAGAGACATTGACTAAAATAGAGAACATGGGTGAGTGCAATTTATAAAGCATTTATTGTGTAAAAATTAATGCAACGAATCTACAATGGCAAGATTAGTAGGCATATCATTGTCAAAAATATTAAGGCACAACAATAAGGGATAAGGCCTACATAATTTTTTTCACTGGAGTTGTTGAAGAGATCAAGTCCCTGATTTGAAAGCAATGCCTATAGATGATAAAAAGATCACTATCCATGAAAGGGGGTAAGGAAGAGCCACTGATATATAGAAGATCATTTTCTAAAGGCCAAAGCCACAATAGTAGAAAAAGGTGATTTGAAAAGGACATCACTATTTTGTGAAAACAAAGCACCATCCAACTTGAAAATGAAGAAATCACACAAGATAAAATTTTAAAATTTTTAAAAAAATGTATGAAGTATTAAGTGAAGATTAAAGTGACTCTAAATAGTAAGAAAGAGATCGCATAATTAAAATATTTAAGAATGGTCAAATAGAATCGATCCGCTAATTTGTAGAATTTACCAAAGTCAAATAAAGGGTAGATGTGCTATAATTAAAGTAAAAACACATGAATAGTGAGCTGAAGTCATCGAATAAAGCCACAAACCCGAATCTAACGAATGTAAGTGTATTCAGACCTATTCCCAAAAGGAGCTCCTGAAATGTTGGAACTGGTATGCCCATTGCACTGGTCCTCCACATTTTTCATTGTCCAAAGCAGAATCTGTTCATCACTGTAAATAAAGCCAATTTTGAAGATCACGGCTCCGTACCTATTCCTGCACACACTAGAGATGTAATAGAAATATAAATGAAATATAATTGAATTGAAGTAACCATGAAATAGAAATGAAATTGAATTGAATTGAATTAATAGAAATGTTCTCCTTTTGAGGGATATGTTGAATTTAATGAGTGAAACACTAATGATATACCTTTTACTAGAGTTTTGTTTGTCTTCACAAGGAATAAGGGTTTCATGAAGTCTTCATAAACACAGAACATGAATGCCATCTCCAAAGATTGAAACTTGACCTTGCTTCTACCCCAATCCTTGAAACAAGATCGATTGCTTGCTCACTTGAATTTGATTGAATGTTTGATTTCTTGATTGAATTCATTGGATTTGAATTGTACGGATGCAAAAATGAGAGGGGTAGACCTCCTTTTATACTTGCCCACTAAAAAACAACTTAATTTTTTGATGTGAACTAAAGTAGGATCTAGGTCCCTGCCAAAATGATATGATTGTTAAGGGGCCAAAAACTGGACCCTGATTGGGAGAACCAAGGCACTAATGCTCTAGTCTTGACCAATCAAGAACCAAGAAATAAAGGGGAAATGAAGTACAAGGTGAGAATAATGAACAATTTTCATGGTATGTGTTTATGGTGAAAGTAGAAATAACAATAATGAAAGACTAAATAACTTCAACCACAAAACCCTAGCCTAACAATAACAAAGATCCACCATAACATATGAAGATTACCTAAGACAATGTAAATCAAATGAAATCACAAAGATTATACCATCACATGTCTAATAGGGTTTGGATCTCCATTCTTCCTATCTCCATTGATCTTGCTTGATATATTTGCTCTCAGATTTTGTGTGCACAAGAGCTCAACAAAGAACGGAAATGTGGTTGCAAGTAGGCTTTATCACATATGAAAGTTCAAATGCTAGAGTAGTCAAGGTTTGATAATGAAGGAAGCATCTCCTTATATAGAAGACACTATAAGAAATGGAGGGATAAAATTGAGAGGTGTAAAAGATAAATGGTCGGCTAAGATTAGAGGGTAGGTAGAGAAAATAAGAAAATAATAAAAGGGTAGGTAGTGTAGGAATTAAGAGATGATTGACATGTGTCATGGGTAGAAAAGGATAATGAATTAATTAAATAAATAAAGATTTTTTCAATTAATAGAGGAAGCGGGATCAATTAAATAAATAAGATATTTATTTAATTTAGGAAAGGATAATTTAAATAAATAAATGTATTTATTTAAATGAGAAATAAGGCTAGAAGAGGATAAGTGAATTAATTAAATAAATAAAGATTTATTTAATTAATAGAAGAATTAAGCTTAAATAATTAAATAAATAAAGATATTTATTTAATTAGATAGGACAATTTTAGGTGTCTACATTTTTCCCCTCTTTGAGACAGTGCAGCTTGTAGCGTTGTTTCAAAGAAGATAAGATGAAATGATACAAAGTTGTCCCAAGATGTGAATGATATGCCCCCTCGAGAGATTGGATGAAAATGTCTGAAAAGATCATAGACAATCTCTCAATAAGAACGAAAGGCTAGAATGGATTGACCGGATAGGATAGAGTGACAGAGTCACTGGATAAAGAAGACTGACTTGGGCTAGGGCTAGGGTAGTCTATAAAATAAACTATGAGGAGAGAACATCCTCATTGTCATCCACACATCCAAGAGATCAGAATGCAGAGAGAGCAGCGAGCAGTCAGCAGTCAGCAGTGATGGCTTTGGTGCATAAATTCGATCGCGTTCACCGATTTCAGAGGCCAGCAGATGTAGGAGAGCTGGTAACTACCACAAAACCTCCTTGTACTTTGTCGCATTAAATGTTGTCATAAATGCATGCTAGGTAGTGCAATAAATGTCCTTTAGGTATGTCAAGCGGGGAGGAAAAAACACTAAGGCATGTCTGTGTTGGTGCCAGACACGTCTGGGTAGGCTAGGCACGTCTGTGTTTGTGTCAGGCGCCTCTATGCAGAGCAGGCGCGTATGTGTAGTATGTAAGCGCATTTATGTCTTCAAGGCCAAATCTGTAGTTATGTGATAAACATACGTTGTCGATTGGATATGTTGCTGAGAGGATACACTCAAGCAGGTCCTCTAGGGCTAGGATTGACAGTTTTGTGATAGAACATACATTGCTAATCAAGAAACTACTCAAGAGGATACACTCAAGTAGAGGCCCTAGGATAGGATCAAAGAAGCACTTTGTGATGAACAGGGAATGCTACTAGGATAAAAAAGAATTACTTTGTGGTGAATAGGGAGTACTAAAAAAGAGTCTAGCACTTTGTGATGAACAGGGAATGCCAAAATGTAGTACTTTGTGATGAACAGGGAGTACTAAAAAGAGTAGCACTTTGTGATGAACAGGGAATACTACTAAGATAGAGAGTAGTACTTTGTGATGAACAAGGAGTACCACTAGGATAGAAACCAACACTTTATGATGAATAGGGAGTGTTAAAAAGAGTAGCTCTTTGTGATGAACAGGGAATGCTACTAGGATTGAGACAATTGATTTGCTTGACTACAGGAGGACCTACCTATGTTGGAGTCACGAGAGATATTCCCATCGACTCAGAGTTTATGACCAGAGCTGACACTCAAGGATAGAGAAACGGTTGAGGCTATGGGCCTGCGACATATTCTGTATCTGCCTGAGTTTCAAGCGAACATGGGATTTTTGACTGCACTAGCTGAGAGATGGCACTCAGAGACTTGTACTTTTCATTTGCTAATGGGTGAGATGACAGTCACCTTAGAGGATGTATACAGGATACTGAGGTTACCGATCGATGGGGAGTTGGTTCCTTACGATCGAGATGGAGACAGGGATGCATTGAGATGAGTTTTGCAAGATCCAGGACTAGAGATGAGGGTTGGACATGTTGCTTGGTATACCATGACACGGAAAAGATTAGCGCTACCAGCAATGTTGGTAGGTGTGATCAGTGGATTCCTTTGTCTAGATAGAGCAACATGAGGGTTAGCTGTGGGATGGGGGTGTACACAGGAGACATTGGTGACAGAGCACGCCAGGTTTGCATGGGGACCATGTATGCTAGAACACATGTATTATGAGATGCATTAGTGTGTGTATCATGGGTCAGCAGGATTAGGATGCGGGGTGACATTACTACAGGTATGGTCATATGAGCATCTACTGGTTACACGACCAATCCACTTCAGAGGCAGATGACATGGGCACAATTATGTTCACTTATATGATATGATTACATCACAGCCACGGATTGGGAGACTGGAGTACTGGCGTCAGGTGATTGACGAGATAGACAGTGTGGTACGGAGGACGTACCTGGACTATTAGGAGTGGGAGGATGACACAGTGGAGTTGCGATATGTATTTAGGAGCACGTATCTGATTGGTCAGACACCATATGTTATAGAGAGGTAGTTGGTAGATAGGGTGGGCAGGTAGTTCAATAGGATACAGCGGATGCCACGGGGGTCAGGGATGTATGCGCAGACAGTGAGAGATCAGATGCATTTGGGTCCATTATTGTCTTATGATCAGGCAGTGACATAGCTAATAGAGATGATTACCTTGCCTTGGGATATGTGGGCAGATATAGAGGATGCAAGGATGGATGCAAAATATACTACATATTGGGCAGAGAATCCATTTCCACAGCTGACGGATCCAGGGGAGCCGATAGATGGAGATGGTGGAGGCGACGGAGATGATGATGGAGATGGCAAAGGTAGAGGCCGACAGGGGGCGCAGTAGTAGAGAGGAGAGTGTCTCCAAGGAGAGAGGGTGGAGAGGAGAGACAGGCTCGGCAGGCTCACATAGTGAGGGGCAAGGGTGGATTGCCTTTACAGGTGCAAACAACACAAGTTCTCAGACAGGTACAGGGACAGGGACAGGAATAGCCACAGGTACAGGGTGAGGGTGGAGAGGAGGAGGATGAGCTACTAGCTTTGAGGGAGATCTTCTAGGGACAGGCAGATGAGATCCAAGATTTGGAGAGGGAGACATCTAGGCTCAAGAGACAACAGAGGGATACTGAGCAGGAGAAGGATCAGGCTATTTAGCGCTACACAGAGGCTAAGACAACACTGAGGGCAGGGAGGCAGGTAGCAGAGGAAACAGGGGCTGGATACACCTATTTTCTACAGGCCGGGGAGGAGATAGGCTACTAGAGAGACCTATACTATGGAGTGGTGCCACCAGAGCAGTGGGCTAGGAGCTTCTGTAGACCATCGTGGACTACGACGACCACTGGAGGGAGAGACAGGAGCACGCATTTGGTGGTGGGGTTATGGGTCCTCCATCACCACTAGATAGAGGGGATAGGAGAGATGATCCTAGGGTGGGTCCTTCCAGGGCTCAGACTCCGTCGAGGTCAGCCAGCTCCAAGGGAGGGAGTTCATCATAACCTTAGAGGGCTCCCTATGTATCAGTTTTGTACCATTTTGTATGATGACACCTTCAGGTGATTGTAGCCATATGATTTTGACATCATTGTATCATGACACTTATGATTATATATATATATGAGATGGTTCATCCTTGCGGCAACTATATGCATGTCTACCTATGTGATGTGTCTATGTGATGCATGTTTCTATATAATGCTTATGATATGGATGTAAATATGTACATGATTAAATGCAATATTTGTGTTCTTTTATGTTTTTAATATGTTATGCCAATGTGAATGTATGAAATCCAGATGAATATGATAATGCCAATAACTATTTATATGATGAGAATGTAAAATGTGCTAACATGTGTTGTGTGCAGGATGTGATGCAATTGTAATATCTGTATGTATGTATGAAATGCTAATATGTGGTAATGTAGGTGCAACTACATGAAATGCAGATATTTTTGGTGTGTCATTATACTCAGTAATGTGATAGCAGGCTACACGGACTCAGGAAGGATGATGGAGGTCAATCAAGAAAGGGAGATGAAAGATAGAAGATATGAAAGTGAAAGAGCTTCTTGTGCATTATCACCATTGAGCTTTATTATGGAAAAATAGGTTATGACAATCGAGGCATATGTTTGACCCAGAAAGTCATTGTACCTATTTGCATGGACATAAGACAATCACAAACCAAGAATGCCCCAATTCACACTAGACTCACAGTGTCCTCATATCCTTGGACAAGTCATAGCATTACTAAGAGACAATCCAAAGACAGTAGAGAAAAATAGGTGACGATACCCCATCCTCGCCTTTCTAGTGAAAGACATCCTGGAGATAGAATCTCTAGTGAGAGACATCCCAAAAAAGCTAAAAGACATGTCACCAAAAGATAAAATCAAAAGAAAATCAAGACTCGACACCAACATTCACTGTAGTCCTCAAGTATAGTGTCTCTTGTCACTTGTATAAGTCTTATTTGATTGTGGTCACAATGTTTACTTTCACAAAAGGATAGATAGCACTGAACCATAATGTTTTCTGAGTTTGTTGGAAGATTTGATTTGTTGAAGCCCATTGTTGCTGTTGTGTCTCATCTGAAACTAATTGAATCCATAAAACTGATACTTTATTGCAGAGAAGACGGAGCTTTATTGTGGATCGACGATGCAAGTGTTACTTTATTACGGATTGTGTGTGGATAGACTAAAAAAAAATGGAAGAAACTGTACTCCTCGGAACGTGTGATGCTCTCAGTTCCACACCCATCACTAGACGTAGGATTTTCCTTAGCCACATATAGGAGCTGATTTATTATGGATGGAAAGGTTGTGAGTGTGTGCAAAGTGAAAGGATGAGATGGAATCCTGAAGGAAGGAGGAGCAATGTCTCTATGCATGGCATTGGTGACCCATTTTTCACCATGGTACTTGACCAGGGCGCCATCGAAGTGGTTTCCATCATTGGATGAAATGTTTTCCTTTACTTTTTTTCTTTTTTTTTTGATTTTTTATATTTTTGAATTTTTTTGTATTTTGTGAATTAGGATATTCTGAAGACTTATGTGTAAAACTTGTGAAGGTGCATGTTATTGATAGGATCCTCCAAAGGTTCACCATCTGGAGTTGAGAGTTGATATGCACCAGATACATAGGTTGTTGTAATGATGTAAGGACCAAGCCAATTTAGTTCGAATTTGCCCTTCTTCTCTCTGTCTTGCTGATATTTAGGATTTTCTCTGAGAACTAAGTCACCTACCTCAAATGTGCGAGGCTTGACTTTATGATTGTAACTGTAACTCATTCCTTGTTGATAATCCTTGAGATGATTAAAAGCACTTTGTCTTTGTTCATCCAATAGTTCTAGTTCATGTAAGCGAGAGACCTTGTAGTCTTCATCACTGATAATATTTTGCAAAGAGACTCATAAAGAGGGTAACTCAACCTCAATAGGCAAGATAGATTTAGTGTCATAGACAAGTGAATAAGGTGTGGCTCCTATAGGTGTGCAGAAGCTTATGCGGTAAGCCCAAAGTTCATGATTAAGTTGGATATGCCAATTGCGGCTAGTGTCGTCAACTATCTTTTTTAGGATCTTAAGAATGGTTTTATTAGATGCCTTAGCTTGACCATTACCTTGGGGGTAATAGGGTGTGGAGAAATGATGGGTAATATGTAAATGATCACAAAGTTCATGAACATCTTGATTTTTAAAAGGACGTCCATTATCGGTGATGATGGAAATAGGAATATCGTATCGACAAATGATGTAGTTAAGAATGAAGGTAGCAATTTGTTTTCCAGTGACTTGTGTAAGAGGCATGGCTTCAATCCGTTTTATGAAATACTTTGTGGTAGTGATAATGAATTTATGGCCATTAGAGGACGGAGGGTGAATCTTGCCTATGAGATTGAGTCACCACTAGCAAAAGGGCCAAGGAGTCGCAATCGGTTGAAGTTCTTGTGTTGGCACATGAATGAGGTCTCCATGAATTTGACATTGCTTATATTTCTTGACAAACTAATATGAGTTTTTTCCATATTGGGCCAGTAATATCCAGTCCTGATGAGTTTCTTGGCTAAGATAGGACCACTAGAGTGTGGACCACATATCCCTTCAGGAACTTCGCGTAACACAATTTGAGCTTCGTCCCTTTCTAAACATCTAAGAAGAGTGCCATCTACACCTTGACGATATAGAATATCGGCTAAAATGACGTATCGTGAAGATTCACGAATGAAAGTGCGACGTTGGTTGTTGGATAAGTCAAGAGGAAGGGTATTATTATGAAGGTATGTGAAAATGGAACCATATAACTGGGAATTAGGACCAAGGACACATATCATCTCAGTAGGAGTGATCTCATATGAGGGAACCAAAAGGTTATCCACCAAGAACTCATAGCGGGTTTCATTCTGTGGTAGATCGATCAATGAACCAATAGTAGCCATGGCATCTGCGGCTCAATTCTTCTCTCTTGGTATCTGCTCACAGTTTAACTTCACAAAATGTTGTTTCAGGTCATCCACCATTTATTTGTAAGGCATTAATTTTTCATCCTTTTTTTGGTAGTCATCAGTTGCTTGACAAATTACAAG
Organism: Cryptomeria japonica; assembly: GCF_030272615.1. Taxonomy (NCBI): domain Eukaryota; kingdom Viridiplantae; phylum Streptophyta; class Pinopsida; order Cupressales; family Cupressaceae; genus Cryptomeria; species Cryptomeria japonica. The sequence continues at coordinate 645,039,248 of NC_081409.1, read as the reverse complement.
TTGAGAGTCCCCAAAAACATGAAGTTCCTCGATCTTCCACTGAGCTGCAATCTGTAATCCAATTGTTAATGCCTCGTATTCTGTTATGTTATTAGTGCAAGGAAATGATAATCGGTATGATTTTGGAATGGAGTCCCCTTGAGGTGTGATGAAGAGGATGCTAGCTCCTACACCATGTTGTGTGTATGAGTCGTCAAAGTATAGTTGACAAGGCTTTGTGTGTGATACTGTCAAGATGGATTCATCTAGAACTTCTGAAGTTAGAGGAGCATCATCTATCATAGGAGCATTTGCTAATTGATCTAGGATAGCTTATCCTTTTATTGCTTTTCTATCTACATATTCAATGTCAAATTCACTCAGGAGCATCACCCATTTGGCTAGTCGACTAGTAAGCGTTGCTTTATTGAGAAGGTGTTTCAATGGATCAATCCTTGTGACCAATTTAGTTTTATGAGTTAGCATGTAGTGTCGTAATTTCTATGAAGAAAAGATCATAGAGACATGCACGCTCAATTGGTGTGTAGTTTAGCTCATATCCCACCAAAGTATGATTGATGTAGCAGACTACCTTTTCTCTACCCTTAGCATCTTGTTGTGCTAAGAGTTCCCCCAGTGTTGTTGAAGTAGCGGATATGTATAATAACAGGGGTTGTTTTGGAACTGGTGGCATTAAGACTGGTGGATTCAGAAGATAATCTTTGAGTATCTGGAAAGCCTGTTGATAGTTATCATCCCATTTGAATTTGTTGTTTTTGTGTATCAAGTGCTAAAAAGGATGACATTTATCTGCAAGTTGTGCTATGAATCTATGTATGGACTGGAGTCTCCCTTGCAAAGATCAAAGTTGACTGATATTTCGTGGTGGTTGCATTTCTAGGATTGCCTTAACATTTGCCGAATCAGTTTCAATTCCTCTTTTTGAGACAATGAATCCTAGGAGCTTCCCGGAGGTTACTCCAAAGACACATTTCTTGGGGTTTAATCTTACTTTGTATTTTTCCAACCGATCAAAAATGACAGAAAGTATGTCCAACTGTGTATCTTTGTGTTTTGATTTTCCCAAGAGGTAATCAACATAATCTTCCATAGTAACGTGCATGAGATCATGAAAGATAGTAGTCATGGCTCTTTGATATGTAGCGCCTTCATTCTTTAGCCCGAAGGGCATGACATTCAAGTAGAAAGTTCCCCAAGGACAAGTAAATGTTGTTTTGTGCTGATCCTCGGATGAGATTTTTATTTGATTATAGCCAGATAATCCATCCATCAAAGATAACATCACATGACCTATTGTGAGATATACGATTAGGTCAATATTTGGCAATGGAAAATCATCCTTAGGACAAGCTTTGTTGATGTGTCTGAAATTTGTGCATATCTTGATGCTACGATCTAGTTTGCTAATAGGTACTAAGTTGGAGATCCATTCAGGATAATCAATTGGGCGTATGAATCCGACATCCAATAATTTTTCAAGCTTTGCCTTGACTAATAATGCCACTTGTGGATGCATCTTTCTTAATTTTTGTTTTACTGGTTTTGCCCCCGATTTAACTGTCAAATGATGCATTACTAAATCTAGATCCAATCCAGGCATATCAGCATATGACCATGCAAAATTGATTTGTCGCTCTTTGAAGAAACTTATGAACTCTAGTCTTTTTGTTTCTATCAGAGATTGTGCTAGGAATATGTTATGTGGAATTTCTTCTGTACCAATGTTTGTTTTGATGGTCTCCTCTACTAACATAGATTATTTTTCTTCATATGATGTTAGGAGAATGTCAAGCCTTCCATCTTCGGGTGCCTCAGAGAGGTTTTCGCCCTTAGATACGTCCTTTCTTTTTAATTTTTTGGGTTCAGACAACACCATGACGTGGTTTTCACCATAAGACCCATGATTTGTTTTTATTTTTATATTTTTGCTACTAGAAGGCCCAACACCCTCACTGAAATATGCCATGATGTTGAGCTCTATAGTGTATCCTGCCTTATGGTCCCCAAGAAGAAGATCATCTCAAATGCCTAGATAGTCAATAAAGGATTCATCATTTTGGAATGTGTCGAACTGTACATGTCCTTCATGGTCCCAGTCAATAAGTTGGTGGTGAACAAGGCAAAGGCCTTCAATATTTTCAAAGTCAGCGGAACTAAGGGTGAAGATGCAGTTATATTCAAGTATATCAAGGTAGTTGTCGAGGTCATTGTTGGCACTCTTCTCATATGTCTCAATCATGAATGAGTCCAAATTGTCATCACTAAAAGCGCATTCGGGGACAGGTGTCCTCATCCTTCGTGATTTCAACCTAGAACCTAGAGGCAAAGACTGTATGGGATCCTTCGGGGTTGTTTCTTGACCAACTTTGAATTTTATATAAAATTCCTCTTCTTCTGTGGGTTCACCTGGTTCTTTGAATGTCTCGGTGAGTTCATAGTCACTGGAGGATTTGTCTGAACCCCATTCCCATTTGTTAGAGTCGATGGAATAGAGGTTTTCTTGTTGATCTTTAGCAGCCTTGATTTGTAATGCTTCTTCTGTCTTTCGAGTATTTACCCTGGAAGGCATGAAGCCAAGCCCTTTCAAGCACTCTTTTTTAAATTTCAATTCTGGTTGCAAAGGTTGAATGATACCTTCCTTTCTTAAGCCAAGAGGACTTTTACCATCATACCTAAACTTTTGTAGGATCTTGAATCCTTTGCCATATTTTTCACATGGTATGCTGATGTGATCTTGTGTACCATTTTTAGGGTCTTTGTAAAGAATTTTGTATAAATCTTCTTCTTCCATTTCACCCCACTTTTGGAAGATGGTAGGATCCCATTTGAGTGTAATGATAGATACCCGTTTAGAAGGATGTGTTCATCCATATTCTTTTGGTGAACTCATAACTTGTTGTAAGCACATGGTTTGATTCAAAGTGTACTCATCGATGCCTTTGTCTTGATATTTCCCTTTAAGCTCACCTTATTTTGATGTCAAAGGTTTTAATGATTCAGGGTCGATGTATGCAGAAGAAGGGACAACTTCTCTATTACTTGGAATGATTGTCTCAGTTTTTGGTCTCAAGTTATTGCAGTTAATAAATGGATTAGGATCACCATTAACTGTTATTTCAACTCCATTGTGAGGAAACTTAATGCATTGGTGGTATGTAGATGGGACTGGCCTCATCTCATGAATCCAAGGACGTCCGAGCAATATATTATATGTGAGATCCAGGTCTAGGAATTGACAAACCACATCCTTTGTAATTGGACCAACTCTGAGGGGTAAGGTGACTATGCCCTTGGATGAATGCTCTTCATCATCATATGCCTTGATGGTGATTTTGTTTGTAGCATTCACAGCTTTATCTAAATATCCCAATTGTATTATTGTGTTCAAAGTACATATGTTAAGACCAACTTCTCCATCTATCAGGACTTGTTTTATTCGATGTTTGTGTAGGAAAGCTTCAATGTGTAAAGGTGAATTATGTGGTTGGCCCACAGAGGCATCGTCAGCTTCTGTAAATGTAAGGGAGTGTGGAACGGAAAGGTATCCCACCATGGCTTGAAACTGGTCCACGTTCAAATCAGTGGGGATGAAAGTGTCTCTCAAAGTTTTATCAAGAATGGCTTTATGTGCAGGGGATATGCGTAAAAGCTCAAGGATGGAGATAAGCGTGGGTGACTTCCCTAACTATTCTACTAGGTCGTATTCAGGTTTGGTTGATGAGGAAGCGGTGTTTTTAGCTGGAGCACCTTGCAAAGTGAATTTACCTTGATGAGTGGTAACATTACATTCAGAGGTATGTTCAGAAGAAGATCCAATTCCCTTTAGGACAATTTTGGATCTTTGGGTAGAATTTTTCAGTGTTTTGTCCTTGATGATAATGGTAGAGACATAATTGTCCATCGAAATGTGATTTATAGTTGAATCATAGTTATAGAATGCTTTGGTATAGTTGGTCTGCTCATATGTGGCTATAGCTTTTCCCTTGTCATGTTTTGGGAATGGTTCTTTAAACATTTCATGTTCTTGATTGGATGAGTGTCCTTCAATCTCAATGTCACCTCTATCAATAAGGTCTTGTATGATGTTCTTCAGCCGATGAAAATTTCCTATTTTATGACCCTTGCTCTTATGAAATTCACAATACTCATCATCATTCCACCAATTTGGTTTAACCTTTGGCTCATATGGAAGCAGATCTGGGATTGTTATTATTTTGTTTTCCACTAGCTTTTTGAGAACTAACTCTAGTGGTTCTCCCAATGGGGTGTACTTCCTTCGTGATTTTGAAGTTGCTTGAGTATTTACTTGATTGTTTGTAGAGATCGATCTAGAAAAAATGATTTTGGGTTGTACTGTATTGGCATCAACAACACCATCATTGACTGTGTTCTTGTTTTTATTCCAAAATCTTGGCTTGTCTTTTCCTTTAAAGTCCTCTTTGTTTTCTTTGAATATTTTAACGATGCCTTGCTCAATTAGGACCTTCTCTATTGCTAATCCTTTTTCAATGACATCCTTGAAGGTGGACAAATAAGCTTTTCTTAAGTCATAACCAATGTCTTTGTTAACATTTTGGGTGATCATCTCTACCATTTGTTTTTGTGGAATTTCACAAGAGCATCTATTGGCTAGATTCCTCCATCTTTGTAAAAATGATGAAAAAGACTCTCCATCCCTTTCTTTGGTGTTGCACAAAGTAGTGACTGCTATGTCTGTCTCTATGTTGTATGAGAAATGTTGGTTAAATGCCTCTGCTAAGTCACCCCATGACTTAATTCCAGGTGGGAGTTGGGAGAACCATTCCATAGCTTGATAACCTAAGCCCTGTGCGAATAATCTCATCAAATATGTCTCTTCTGTTACTACCTCAATGCAAGATGTGAAAAAATGTCTTATATGTGCCTTAGGATCCACGTTTCCTCTATACTTATCAAACTTAGGTGTCACAAAGTGTGTAGGAAATGGAGGCATTGGAATGCTTTTGTCAAATGGATAGGGACATATGTCTTTCATTATGTAAGTTGGCTTTGGTGTATTTATCTCCTCCATTTTCTTTTGTAAGTCCTTAATATGCTGCTCCAAATTGTTCTTAGGTGGAGATAGACTTCTTGGACCATACCCCATGCCTGAACCACTATGTGGATAAGGATCATGTTCCATATATGGATGGTACCAATCATACACATGTTCATATGGAGGAGGTCTATAGTGATGTTGCACATATGGACCACATGGTATAGAGTCATGATGAGGAATGGAATATTTGTTTTGTCCATGTATACCATACTCTACAGGCATGTCATGATTTTGTTCTAATGTGTTGACCCCAAATTTGACACGGGGTTTCCTTGTGTCCAAATTTTGATCATGCCTTTGGATATCCAATTTCTTTGGTGGTTGGTCCTTAGCATTGGTATGTGATTGAGTATTTTTTTTCTGCATAAGACTTCCATAATGGTTTGTGAAGGTGAGTATCACATGCTTGACCATGTGTATGTGGGACCTCAAGTTTTTGAAACAAAGATGATGGTGATTGAGGCACCATATGTGGTCCTCTATTGCCTCCACTATTAGGCCTCCTTTGATCCATGTTGAAGTGAGGTTGTTGCAAAGGTCAATTTTCCATTATTTGAGACATGTCAAAATCATGAGGGATCTTGGCTCCACTTTGTGCCATCACTTGTAAGAAATATTGTCTATCTCTCCTCATTATTTCCTCAACCAATCGATTGAAATGGGGATCCATAATGGATTCTTCCACTTATACTGAATGTACGGAAAAGTTGTCCATATTGTCATTGTGTGTATCATTGTTGTTTGTAGTGTCCATGTTCTCAACATTTGGAATGTTTCTATAGGCATCCATGTCAGGTCATGTAGTATGATCAGAATTGAAAAAGACATCATTGTCATACTCATAGGTACTCATGTTTGCAGACTCTTGAGCCTCTTTAGTTTCTCTACTAGATTTTTGGGAACGGGTTTCAACCATGAACTAGGTATTGACCAAGATGTGTGAGACTAGATGAAGATGAAAAGAGTATGAAAGACCAAGATTTGGATGGAATGTAAATGAAGGTTAAAGCCAATAAGTAAATAATAGGGATTTCTATTTATGCAATGACTAGTCGTACTTTCCTACATTATAAAGAAAAAAAAATGAGAGTGATTCAAACAATTTATAAAACTTAAAAGTTAGAAATAGAACTCAATACCTTATTTTATTAAGAGGTGTAGATTAAGAAACTCTTATTTGAATAAAAATGCATATAATTGATCTCTAGGAACTAATAATTATAATAATTAGCCTCATTCCTAAGAAAATTGAGGCTACACAATTCTTTGAATTAAAGGTGAAGATAACAAAATAAGAGACTTGATTTGTAGACGACATAATTTGGATGCTCCTTATCAAGAAGAATAGAAATAATAATAATCTGGTTGCTTTATGATGTGAACAAATGACACATGAAACCAAGTCATTGGTTGTTTTTTATTAAGCAAAAATAGGTTTTGAGGGGAATCGAAACCCCGTACACCATATCCAAAGATATAGCGATAGAGTATCTAGACTAGCATTAACAACAACAACAAAAAATGGGTTGCAAGAGAGAAGGACAACATAAACACAACAACCAGAGGAAAAGACAACAAAAAACTAGCATGGTATTGGCAAAAAAGAAAAAAAAAAACCACCCAGCTACATGAAAAAATTGAGACTATCAGTAGCCTCTTTCTCTAGTATTAACATGGTGTTTGCAGCTTCCTTGAGGTCAACAAGATCCTGAGGCATAGGAGCCTCCACAGCCTTGGTGCTTTGTCTAGTCCTCCTCATAGTGCGAGGGATATCCTTGGAGCTAGAGACCCCACCATCCATCTCTAGATCCATAAAGCTCCTGTCATTGTGTGTTTTCTCCAATCTAGCTACCATAGTCGGCATATTGGTAGCAGACACTCTAAGCATAGCTACACTGTTCTCCATGATCTTCTTGAGGGCATTCTCATTTTTTTGCATCTTCAGGCTGATATCCCCAAACTCTTCATCATATCTATACTTAAAAATCTCTATAGCTTCACCATTTTTTTGAGGGCAATCAAACATCATTCTTTTTTCATCTTCTTTCCATAGGGAAAAGTCATTGCTTTCAGAAACACTTCCTTTCCCCTATTCCTTTGTTCTCGCTTGGCCCTCTTTCTCCATGACCCCTTCAATCCTTTCCAATTTAGATGAGGAAGTTCTTTTCTTAAGATGCAGGGTCTTAATTTCATGAAACACCTAGCGTTGGAATCGATACATATCAACTAAGGCACTTTTAGCAATTCCCAAGATATCAAACATCATTTATGGCTTGTCTTGTAACTCCTGAGAATCCAAGTCCATTAGTTCTGATTCCTAGTTTTCAGAAACTTTATGATGTTGCTTATTCCCAGAATCAAATCAGATAAAATAATCATCTTATCCTTCCCCTTGGGCTTCACCTTGCTAGTAGAGGTTTCCTCCACCAACGAAATATAATTGTTGATCTTGGGGATTCTAACCATCTTCTTTGGGGGGTTAGAGGCAGCGACCTTGTCATGAGACTCAAAATCATATGAACCATCGCTAGGGATATACTCCTCCTCTTTATCATCTAGACTATCCTTTACCCTATTAACCCTAGCTTCCAAATTCTTGTAAATTAAAAGGATTAACCCCTGATGAGCCAAAGGGCTCGAGTTAGGGTTCTTAATATGGTCATCCAGGTAGTCATTGAGGGAAGAAACCCGATAAAAAGGAAAGGAAACCTTATTACCATATCTAAAATGATTTACTAACACAAAATGGTACCAATAAACTTTACTAAACCTCCCATCAACTGTACCAAATTCCATTATCACTTTCAGCATTTTATGTTAGAAGCTTTTTACTTGGTTGGGAACGAAGTAAGTCCTGTCATGCTTGACAAGCCTCTACTTTTCATCTTCATTCCTTGGAAACGTCTTCACCACATTGCTAGAGAATATTCTATCCTTGAAGAATTTGGCCCCTTCCATCAACAACCCTTTCACCTCCGCAATCAACTTCTCATCCAAATTCACCATCTGCCCAAATAGGGTGACTATATTCTTGTTCCATCCCTTGACGAAGAGTTTGGAAACTTGGTCCTTTTTCCCATGTAGCTTCTCCATATAACTAGTTATCCCCCCTTTCTATAATCTTCTCCAAACTTTATGTTCCTTCTTCCAACCTTCACAACTAGTCGGCTCATTCTTGTTAATACTACACCCCATGGTTTTAGTAATTCCAACCGCACTTCCTTCGCCAGATAAAAAATAAACTCCACAAAAATAATGGAGAATAGTAGATCCGAGGCTGAGCAAGCACTTAATCGCCCAGAAAGAGTGCCGGGTAGTCCACCTCATGCAATCTAGAAACTTCCCACCATCTCGACCATCATTAATGATACAACTTGATCTAAGGGCCATCATGAGATAATAAGGGAGTAGCCTTTCCATTTATATGATAAAAAAATAATTTCTCCTTAGCCTCTAAGGACATATTTCTTTCACCTTGCCACATAAAATGGGCCAATAACTTAACTCCTATGTTAGCAAAAGTGTCAAAAACCTTGTTTGCTTCCCTACAGGTATGCACTATAACACACCTAACAAAGCCTTCAATAATCTTAAGGGCTCTTATAATAATATTTTTAATTTTCCAAGAAGGCTTAGCCAAACCTTTTAGGCAATTGATAATATTTAAGGATTCCCCTTCTATCCAAAATTTTTTAAACTGTAATTTATCAATGATTATAAGACTTTCCATAGTAGGCATAGCTTAAGCTATATGATTGGACTGGGAGCCCAAAGGCAGGGCCACCACAGCCACACAAAACCCTCTATAATCTCTAACCACTCCCCACCCTCCAACAGGTCTAGGGTTCTCCTTAGCTGTCCCATTGAAATTAACTTTCACCCATCCCTTCAGGGGGAAATTCCAAACAACATTGTCTCTAGATTTCTTTGCATTGATTTTTCTAATATCATCCTCTAACCCCCACTCCATAGAGATCATCTTATCCTCCTCAGATATAGAAGTTGAGGGAAGGGGGTTAATGCCACTCTAAGTTAACTTCATATTTTGTTTAGTTGCTCTGCACACCTTGTCAAAAACAATCTCAGCTGAACAAAATCATTCCCTAAAGATTTTGTTGTTTCTTTCCTTCCAAGCATGCCATGAAACATAGGGACACAACAGGGACCAAATAATTGGAAGAGGGACATTTCCATTGAACAAAGAAATATTCCACTTTATCCAGAAACACTCAAGCTATCTTCCATTTCTTCAAGATCAAACTCCAAATGTCAGCTATGAAGGCGTAGTGAAGCACAAGGTGAGAGATAGATCTTTAGCATTGAGACACAAATTCCATCTATTTGGGATCAATAGTCCTCTCTTACTTAAGTTGTCAGTAGTAAAGATTTAATTTTGGAGCAGAAGCCAAAATAAAATATTAACGTTAGGGGTGAGGTTTTTAACCCAAGCCTTGCCCAAACAGGACAATGGGGTAGGGGAGAAACCAATCTATTAACAGTTGAAGCCACAAAGAAAGATCCATCCTAGGTTAACCTCCAAATAAAACAATCTTCAACCAACGAATTAACAAAACAAGGACAACATAGCCTGCTGAATTGGAGAAAAGACAACATTGATTTCCTCCAGATTAACCCAAGAATTATTCTGCCAGTAGTGAGAGACAGAAGAGCCAAATCTAGCTTTGCAAATATTGACAAAGGGAAATAGAATAGGGCACAAACACAGGGGTTCATAAAAAATCAAAACATCTTCCTAAAATCTGATACAAGAACCCTTACTTAAAACCCAACTAGCTCCAGCTTCAGCCACCTTTTTAGCCTTCAGAATGCTATTCCAGATGAAAGAATCATGTGGAATATCGGAGGAATGAAAGAAAGACACCATATTAGGATTACCATTGAGATATTTGTTTGACCACACTGAATTCCAATCCTTTCTATCACCATAAGACCTCCAAACTTGTTTAGCAAGAATTATTAAAGTCTTAGCAAAGCATTATTAAAGTCTTTAATAGCCCTTAAGCCAAGACCCCCCAAAGCTTTAGGTAAACAAACCTTCTCCCAGACAACCAAAGGCATCCTTTTCCTATCTTCCACTCCAGCCATAAGAATCTTTTCTGAATTTTCTCAATGGCGTCAACATATTTGGAGGGGATCATAAAAAGACTCAAAGCATAAATAGGAAGATTTTGAAGAGAAAATTTTAGCAACTCCAATTTCCTAGCATGGCTAAGAAAGGCACTTTTCCATCCTGCCAATTTCTTATTGAACCTTTCCACAATGGAGCTCTAAAAGGAATCGGGATGGGATGATCCTAGTGGGAGACCTAAGTAAATTAGGGGAAAGGACAACACTGAACATCCAATAATGTCAACAATTTTTCTCTGCCTCTGAGGGGGAGTATTGATTAAGAAGACCAAAGTTTTGTTCCAATTGATACTCTGACTAGAGGCTTGAGTATAGAAGTGTAGAGAACCTTTGAAAGATCTAGCTTCATGGATAGTGGCAGAGCCAAGGAGGGTGGTATCATCCAAAAATTGTTGATGTGAACAGACAAGATTGGAAGAAGAGGGTCTCAAACCTGTGATTTCCCTAGTACTAGCCATCTTTTGAAGATATCTACTCAAAATGTTTACCATGATAGTAAACAAGATGGGGGATATGAGATCCTCTTGTCTTAAACCCCTTGAAGTCTTGAAAAATCTAGAGGGGGACCCATTAATAATAACAAAGAAAGTAGGAGTGGAGATAAGTTGCCACATAATACTAGAAACTTTTTCATCAAAGCCATAAGCTTGGAGGATCCTTCTCAAAAAAAACTAGTCAACTCTATCATAGGCTTTGGCAAGATCAAGCTAAATAAGAAGCCCCTCTTTCCTGAAGATAACCAAAGAGTAAATATTCCCATGAACCATAATAATGGAATCTAGTATTTGCCTCCCTAGAATGAAATAATTCTTCTATGAAGAAATGAGGGAGGGGAGAACAACCAACATCCTAGAAGTGACAACCTTGGAAATAATCTTGTACAAGGAATTACAAAGACTAATAGGTCTAAATTTGTCCAAAGAGTCTGCCCTAGAGATTTTGGGGATAAGAACTAGAAAAATTGAGTTGATTTCCTTGAGAAGAGATTTTGACCCAAAGAATTCCTTGATAGCATTAACAATATCCTTCTCAACAATATGCCAAAGGATTGGAAGAAAAACATGGGGTACCCATCTGGACCAAGGGCTTTACCTCCCTGAAAGGAAAATATAGCCTTTTTTATCTCTTCAACTGTAGGAATAGTCGATAATATTTTGTTTTGATCATCCCCAATAACTTTCAGAATATTTTCCAGCAAAGAATCCTGACTTCTTATGCAAAGATTAGGCTTAGCAGTCAAAAGAGTATCAAAAAAGTGAATAGCCTCAGCCACAATCTCCTCCTCTTTATTAATGACATTTCCATCTAACACTAGCTGGGATATTCTATTAGCAACTTTGTGTTTCATAGTAGACATGTGGAAATGTTTGGTGTTTTTATTCCCCATTGAAAGCCACAAATCTCTTGACCTTTGTCTCCAGAATTCTTCCTCATTGGCAATAATACTATGATATCTAGCAAGGATCTCATTTTCTTTAGCTCTTCATAGAGACTTATATCCCTCTTTCTGAATACTATCCTGAACCAGTTTTAACTCCATTTGTAAATAACATTTAGTAGCAAAAATGTCTCCAAAGACCTCTTTATTCCAAGATTTGACTTTGTCCTTGACAAATCTTAATTTTTTAACCACTTTAAACATCACAGTGCCCTCCATAGTAATATTCCACCATCTAAATATCTTTTCATCCAAGGAAGGGTGAGATAACCACATTTTCTCAAATTTGAAGGGAAAGTTGTGTTTCTTAATGAGATTATCAACAATGAAGGAGATGGGGAAATGATCTGACCCAGCTTTGTTAATGGTGGATAAAGAATAGTGGTATTTAGAAATCCATTAATTAGAAATCGGGGATCTATCCAGCCTTACCTAGATCAGCTCATCACCATCCCTCCTGTTAGACCAAGTATAGGAAGCCCCTTGCAGCTCAACATCTAGAAGAGCCATATTATTGATGAACTCCATAAAATCCATTATGTTGTCCAAATGAGCTTGAGATCCCCCAAATTTTTCAGCTTCCTAGAGAGGGGTATTAAAATCTCCCATAATCAACCAAATTTCAAGAGCAAAAAACCCCCTCATCTTCTCAATCTTTTTCCAAAACTTAAACCTATCTGCCTTCGTATCGAGGGCGTAGATATTAGATAGGACCCAAGAGAAGTCATCCCTTTTATGGTGTAACCTAAAAGAGATCAAGTTACAATCAACAACAATAGCTTCACCCTCAATGGTATTCTTATTCTAGAAGATAGCAACACCACCAGAAGCACCATCAGAGCTACTACCAATAGCCCCTCCTTATTAAAAAGGTTGGGGTAAGTGCAACAAGATGGTGAACAAAAAAGTGGCCACATGCCAAAAAAAAACCAAAATTTTCATAACCCGTGCGGGTTCTGAAAATTAAAAAGTGTGCTAGGCTTGGTAACACCAAGCCTAGCTAAAAACAATTTTAAAAAGGGGTTTTGAGGAGCATTATGTTTTTTAATAAAAAAAATTTAAAGTTTCTCAAAACCCGTACGTGTTTTGAGAAACATTATTTTTTTGTGTAGGCCATTAGTTTTGGTCATTTTCAATGCCAAAAATTGTGGAACAACAGCAAGGGAAAGCCTAAAATCCATAGAACCCGCATAGGTTTGTAATTATTTTAGATTTTCCCAACATTGAGAGCAATTTTCAACAATGGCACCCCGTTGAATAGGTAAGATTTGATTGATTTGATTAATTTTGTTTGCATTTTAATTGAAGTAGGGTTTTTTAATTGATTTAAGTTTTGTTTTTATTAATTTGATGTCAGATTATTCAAGAAATCCCCAAAAATAAAATAGACAACAAAGACCTCCTCCTACACAAGAAATACAAACAAACCCTGTAAACATTGCACATGAGCAACAAGAAAGCCCTCAAGACATTGCTCCACAACCACAAAATCCTCAAAATGTTGCTCATCAACAACCGCTGCCACCCCGAAACCCTCCACATCCTCCATTAGATCATGTAGATGCCACACAAGAGGATCGAGCATCAATCGACTTACACAAAATAGTGCCCAAATTTTTATATTCGTGAATAGGTTGAGGTCCTCTAGGCTTGAGTACCACTCAACCCTTGCCAGAACAGTAAAAACAATGGCTAATAGTGCAAATGAGGTATCTAGGGAGGTTACGAAATGGGATTCATGGAGGGATAGATTTCAAACATTTTATGCGGATGGGTTGTCATATGATCAAGTGAAAAAAAAGGGCACAGGTAAAGCTGACATATGTGCTCTTTTCATCAATCTTGTTACCAATTACAACCTAGAACTAAATATAACTCGGTTTCCTATACATTGGTGTGTTCATGCTAGGTTGAAAGAAGATTTTTGGGATAGGTGGTATATGGTCTTTGACCAACCACCTTGTAATAATTGGGAGGTGCCTCTATATTTTTTGAGAAATTTGTATTGTGAGTTTATCCTCGGCGAGAAGCCGAATTACTTTGACATCCGACAACTTCAGGGTAGAGGGAGAGGCTTTGCACAGGATAGACCTAGGACCCAAAGGGTGGTAGAGCCACAATATAGGAGGCGTACAGCTCCTAAACTCATGGCTCATGTCACTATCCCTATATCCTTGAAGGAGTCTATGGAATTACAGACACTTCAGGCAACTGCATCATTGACTGATGTCTTTGTTCAACATGGTACATAGTTGGTCGAAGCAAAAGATGTACCCGCACCTATGGCACCTTCTTCATTAGTGGCAACTCCTTCATCAGTAGCACCTCCTTTATCAGTGGCACCTCCTTCATCAACAACACCTCCTTCATCAGCAACACCTCCTTCATCAGTGTCACCTCATGCATCATTTGGCATGAGCCAACCCATTCAACATATGTGTCCCACCTCCCAGGGTGTATGTTCTGGTGTAGACACTGATGTGAATGAGGATGGTTAGACATCTCATTTGTGTACATGTTATGGGATTAGATGTCATCCTTCCACTGCAGAGGATGTGTCCCTCACCGACGAATTGATCAATATGTTGTACCCTCTCTATCAGACACGAGTGCATTTAATTTTGTTTATGACATGTTATCAATTAAGTAACTAAATCTTATAAAAAAGAAATGTTTTATTTCTATTTTTTAGAACAATTTAAAGTGACATAAATAAAATGCATTGTAGGGTGCAGTAGGTGGTGGAAGTACACCACATACTTTTCAGTCAACTCCACGGTCATGAGTAGTTTCACCACCACAGGTAAAGATTTGTAAATTTGTTAAAAATATAATAATGCATTGGTTTCAAAATATCTTTTGTTAATTATATGTATCATTAATTGGTGTTTTATAGGGCTTATCAGGGGCTGAGATGTCCTAACTTGATGATATCATGCTTTCAGTCATTGACTTTGGCCAAGATAGCTATGCGATACCATTTCAAATTATATATTTTTTACTTAAGTGATATATTAAATACATTTTCTTTTCCATTATGTTAATTTTTTTCTAATAGTTTACCCCACCTACCTCAAGGATATCTCGTGTGAGAAACCCATCCTCTAGCACTCTGAGGTAGAAAAAGATATCCTCTCAGACACCCAAATGATAGAAGGTAATTCAGTACAATTTAAATTCATTTGTTGAAATGTATTATGATTAAACATGTATATGTAGATATTGATAAATGCACTTAATTTATTTGTTCTATATACAAAAACATATGGGGTTTACAGAATTAATGAATGCACCTGATGTCGATGAGGTTCAGCAGAGGGAAAAGGTGATATCTTCATATTCACTTTGGATTGCATTCTTGCTTGTTTGAAATAACTAAATCCTTTTATGTCTATATCATATGTTATCATTTTTCATACAGGAAATGGTAATAGCGGCATCAGATTTGACTAGGCCTCCTAAGGTTATAGGAGAACTATACAAGGCTTCGGTGTGCATTTTTTCTACATATGTTAAAAATATTTGTTTTATCAAGTTTGTCAACAACTTTGGGTTATTAACTTGTATAATTGCCTTTAACCTGTTGCAGGCCCCTTCCAAACTTCCTATTGTTATTCTACCTTTCCATTTTAGTAGAAGTCATACACGTATATTATGGGATCCAACACCACCAAGGGAAAAGGTATGTCTATCTTAGATCAACTCCTTTTCACTAAGTGCACAACAGAGTTGAAACCCTCTAGTTAACTCCTTTTGGATCACTTACCATGGATATATGAAATGGTCTTAACCGATTCATCTGTGACTTTACCTCCTATGACCACAGCACATCCATTTGAGGCTCCGGTATGCTTTAACTTTTTAGTCTATTCTTTTTTAATTATTGTGTGTTATTTGACATATGTGTTATTAACATGTATTAATATTGTTTTACTAGTTACAACCCCCTTCAGTGCATCCCACGGATCCTCAGCCTTGCCCAATTGCAGAAGACAGAGATGAGGTAATCAACATTTCAACTTCAAACAATTTAGAGTTCAGTATTTAGTTATTTTGATGTTAAATTGAGAAAATATATCTGATTCGACATTTGAATTGTCCTTGTGCAGCCACCTGCAGAGCCACGCTCTATTTTGATGATCCGCCACAGTCATAGATATCGATAGAGACATATAGTTATAGTTGTGGTCATTGAAGGACCAATTTTTTATATATTCAACATTTATATATGTATATATCGACCTTGACAGACATGGCACATGCCACATTTTTGTAACTATTATTGATTTGGCATCTATGCCATTTTTTGATATGTACACGATTATTGCTCATTTTGATATATATGAAACTTTATATTCGATCCAATTTTTTCATTGATATATATGAAACTTGATATTCTTGAAACTTAGTTATTTGCTATTGAAATGTGATCAAACTTGTTCATTGTGTATATGTCTTGAAATGTGATCCAATTTGTTCATTACTTGTAACTCATATGGCATATACTTTTAAACTATCTATTGCTCATATTGTGTATACCCAAGTACCGACACTGGTAATACTGATATTGTGTATTTTGATTGAGTGAATTTTCTTTGAGTCCTTCATGCATGAAGAGATTGGACTAAAGTTATTATTTTATAAAATCATGCTTATGGAGCGAAATTCAACATTTCAAGAACCAATTAAGATAAGATTTCAGTGCACAAAGAAAATTTAAAATTTATCTAAGGATGAGTCAGCTTAGGTAAGGTTTTCATTTAAATTTTATTCCATAACAAGTCAACATTAGGGTAAGAGACATGCCTATTCATCCAAATCGCCTATAAAAGAAGAGTTGAAGCAATCATTTTAACATCAAATCAAACCAATTATCTCTTCTTTCATCAAAAACCGTCAGTGAGAGGTGGCAAAATAGTGCATCTTTCATTCTTCTTGTTGTGGGGATGAACCATCAGTGTGAGCATGTCTAGGTGGTCAGGTTTACGCTAGGTGTTCCCTTGTCTCACTCCCCTAGACGTCTAATCATTCTAAGCCACCTCGTAGCGATGTTTTCCCTTGAGTGGTCAAACTTTGATGTCGCATAACTCAGAGACCGTGGCACTTATGGATGATCTGTGTAAACCTATGGGGTCATGTTGTCACTACCTAAAAAATTCTCTCTTGGTTTCAGACAACTCAATTCCATTTTCTTGTGGTGATATTTTTTCTGTCGCATCAAAAACCGTTAATGAGAGGTGGAAAAATAGTGCATCTTCATTTTTCTTGTCGTGGGAATGAACCATCATCATGAGCACCTTTGGATGGTCTATTTTATGCTAGGTGTGACCTTTTCTCTCTCCCCAAGACCTCTAATCATTCTGAGCCACCTCGTAGCGATGTTTTCCCTTGAGCGCTCAAAGTGGAAAAAATAGTCAAACTTTGACATCGTGCAACTCGGAGATCGTGGCACTTATGGATGATCCATTTGAACCTATCGAATCATGTTTTAGCTACCTAAAAAATCCTCTCTTGGTTTCAAACAACTCAATTCCATTTTCTTGTGGTGATATTTTTTCTGTCGCATCAAAAACTGTTAGTGAGAGGTGGCAAAATAGTGCATCTTTTGTTCTGGTCGTCGTGGGAACAAACCATTAGCGTGAGTGCATTTGGGTGGTCATGTTTGTGATAGGTGTGCCCTCATCTCTCTCCCCAAGATGTCTGATTGTTCTGAGCCACCTCGTAGCGACATTTTCCCTTGAGTGCTCAAAGTGGGAAAAATGGTCAAACTTTGACGTCACGTAACTCAGAGATCATGGCACTTATGGATGACCTATTTGAACCTATGGGGTCATTTTTTTTCTGTCTAAAAAATCCTTTCTCAGTTTCAGACAACTCAATTCCATTTTCTTGTAGTAAGATTTTTTCTGCTGCATCAAAAACTATCAAAAACCATTAGTGAGAGGTGGCAAAATAGTGCATCTTTTGTTTTGCTCGTCATGAGAATGAACTGTCAATGCGAGTGCATCTAGGTGGTTGTGTTTATGCTAGGTGTGCCCTTTTCTCACTCCCAAAGATGTTTGATCATTCTGAGTCACCTCATAGCGACATTTTCCCTTGAGTGCTCAAAGTGGAAAAAATGGTCAAACTTTAACGTCACGTAACTCGGAGACCATGGCAGTTATGGACAATCTGTTTGAACCTATGGGGTCATGTTGGCACTAACTAAAAAAATATCTCTCAGTTTTAGACAATGCAATTATGTTTTCTTGTGGTGATATTTTTTATGTCGCATCAAAAACTGTCAGTGAGAAGTGGTAAAATAGTGCATCTTTCGTTCTGCTCGTTGTGGGAATGAACTGTTAGCATGAGCACATCTGGGTGGTTGGGTTTAGACTAGGTGTGCCCTTTTCTTTCTCACCAAGATGTCTAATCATTCTGAGCCACCTCATAGAGATGTTTTCCCTTGAGCACTCAAAGTGGAAAAAATGATCAAACTTGGACGTCGCGTAACTTGGAGACCATGGCACTTATGGAAGATCCATTTAAACCTATGGGGTCATGTTGTCACTTCCTAAAAAATTATCTCTCAATTTTGGACAACTTGATTTCATTTTCTTGTGGTGATATTTTTTCTGTCGCATCAAAAACCATCAGTGAGAGGTGGCAAAATAGTGCATCTTTTGTTCTGCTCGTCATGGGAATGAACCATCAACACGAGCATGTCTGGGTGGTTATTTTTACACTAGGTGTTCCCTTGTCTCACTCCCCAAGATGTCTAATCATTCTGAGACACATCGTAGCGACGTTTTCCCTTGAACACTCAAAGTGGAAAAATGGTCAAACTTTGACATCGCATAACTCAAAGACCGTGAACTTATGGATGATCTGTTTGAACCTATGGTGTCATGTTGTTGCTTCTTAAAAAATCCTCTCTCCATTTTGGACAGCTCAATTCTATTTTCTTGTGGTGGGATTTTTTTTGTCGCATCAAAAATTGTCAGTGAGAGGTGGTAAAATAGTGCATCTTTTGTTCTACTTGTCATGGGAACAAACCATCAATGCGAGTGTGTTTGGTTGGTTGGTTTTACACTATGTTTTCCCTTGTCTTTCTCTCCAAGATGTATGATTATTTCGAGCCACCTAGTAGCAACGTTTTCCCTTGAGTGCTCAAAGTGGAAAAAATGGTCAAACTTTGATGTTGCATAACTCGGAGACCATGGTACTTAAAGATTATATGTTTGAACCTATGGGCTCATGTTGTCACTTCCTAAAAAATCCTCTCTCGATTTTGAACAACTCGATTCCATTTTCTTGTGGTGAAATTTTTTTTGTCGCATCAAAAACCGTGAGTGGCAAAATAGTGCATCTTTCATTCTGCTCGTCATGGGAATGAACCGTCAGTGTGAGCATGTCTGAGTGGTAGGGTTTATGCTATATGTTCCCTTTTATTTCTCCCCAAGACATCTAATCGCTCCTAGCCACCTCATAGCGACATTTCCCCTTGAGTGCTCAAAGTGGAAAAAATGGTCAAACTTTGACATCATGTAACTCGGAGACCGTGGCACTTATGGATGATTCGTTTGAACCTATCAGGTTGTGTTGTTTCTGCCTAAAAAATCCTCTCTCTATTTTGGACAACTCGATTCCATTTTCTTGTGGTGATATTTTTTCTTTTGCATCAAAAATCGTCAATAAGGTGGCAAAATAGTGCATCTTTCGTTCTACTCATCGTGGGAATGAACCATCAGCGCAAGTGCATTTGGGTGGTCTAGTTTACACTAGGTGTGCCTTTGTCTTTCCCCCCAAGACATCTAATCTCTCTGAGCCACCTCATAGCGATGTTTTCCCTTGAGTGCTCAAAATGGAAAAAATGGTCAAACTTTGACATCATGTAACTCGGAGACAACGACACTTATGGATGATCTGTTTAAACCTATGGGGTTGTTTTGTCACTACCTAAAAATCCTCTCTCAGTTTTATACAACTTGATTCCTTTTTCTTGTGGTGATATTTTTTCTGTTGCATCAAAAATCGTCAAAAACCGTCAGTGAAAGGTGGCAAAATAGTGCATCTTTCGTTCTTCTTGTCGTGGGAATGAACCTTCTATGCAAGCGTGTCCAAATGGCTGGGTTCCTCACCAATCAAACTCCAATCATCCAATTCTAGCTTTCTCACCCTTTCACACATTGTCTCAATGCACTCTCAAGGCATCACCCAACCACTCAAATGGGGTTTTCAACTTCAACGGCTTAACCAAACATAACTTAGGGTTTTAACACACCTATGACACCTTGACACAAGGTTTCACATGCCCAAGTTGACTGGTTCACTTCGCAATACACAAAACTGCACATAGGAGGCTTATTTCTACTAGCCCTTCAAATCGAGTAATTCAACAATAACTCAAAACTATCCCAAAACACTTGGAAAAAAATTGCATATTCAGATGCCCATTTGCAAGTTATTTAATATATGTCACAATCAGACACAGTTATTTATAATCAAATAGTACAAATTTATAATCAAATGGTACAAGTTTATTATAAATGTATTTATAATCAAATGGTACAAATTTGGGCTCTCAAAATTTGCAAATCAGCCCCATGGGCACTTTTATATATAAAATTTGGCATCTAATATAAACGATCAAGCTCATTACTGATTATATTTAAAAAAAATTGCATCTAAATATGCAAATTACAACTCGTTGTTTTTTTATACAAAAATTAGCATCTAGATATGCACATTACAACTCATTGTTGTTTTTTTATACAAAATTTAGCATCTAGATATGCACATTACAACTCATTGATGTTTTTATATACAAAATTTGGAATCTACATATGCACATTATAACTCATATGCATATTACAGCTCATATGCATGTAGAGAACATCCAAAAAAGTGAAGTTACAATGTTTCGCAAAATATATATACAAAATTATCAAAATTATTCTACCATATTGTAGAATTATTCTTCTAGATGGCCCAAAATCAATCAAGTGAACCTTTTGGATTATCTCTAACCCTTAGTGTCTCAAGTATTGCCTTGTGGTCAGATTCATGAACTTTCCATAAATCCTTGTTAAGAGGTCTACCACGATATTTAATCAAATGAATATTTGTTGCGACAAGAAGGTTTGAGTAATGAAGAATATGTCTATGTGTCTCAAAGTCCTCAAACAACTAGGCATTAGAATTTTTGATAGGGTACCTGCATTTTATAGAAGGATAAGTTAATGCCAAAATCAATACAATGACTGCTAAATAAATGAGTTTAAGAGGTCTCAATACAACTCGACACAACAACGGTACCTTCTAAGCCATGTCCCTATCACAACAATGGATCCTATTGGGTACTCAATACCCTCTCCATCAACCACTGTAGAAGTCAATTTCTTTTTGGCCTCAATACAATGACACAAAAAGTAATTTTTTCCTTCTTCATTGTTCTCATCCACAAAAACTGCATATACATGACCTACATTTAATAGAAGGATATAAGTTAATACTGATAAATTGAGCTTAAAATTGTAGCAAATTGCAACCCTTTACCTGGTTCAACTATGTTTCATACATGGTCAAAATCCACTGATGCTTCAATGCAACTATAGGCATCTATGCAACTATTGCAAACCGCCACATGTAGTACAAAAACCTCTCAAACACATCATCTTATAGTAAATGCACCCATCATCTCATCTACATAGTACACTTTAAATAAATTCTCTCGGTGACTTAGGAGGTGCTTGTAGACCACATTCCTGCAAAACATCATTAGTGTGCAAAGTACAACATATATAGCACTAAATATCATAATGCATGGAAAATTCAACATGAACCCTACAACAACATGTAGTACGTGCATAATTAATCTTAACATAAAATGGTTTTTTCATCTCAAAAAATCTTTGACTAATTTTAATTTGAGGAAAGCTTTGAAGAAACCTTTCATAAAATTGTGTTTGAGTTGTATCTAAATAGTGTTTTGGATGTGGCTTACGATTACTAATTCCAATTCGCCTTCTAACAACATCTCTTTGGTTGGGTGAAACCCTTGTGTTGTCATACCAATATTTCTCAATTAACGTTCTTAGTGCATCAACAACAACCTTGTCCTTGCGTGGGAGTCTACCCAAGAATGCCCAAAGAGAATTATTGTTAGGATTCTCGATTTCCTCTCGCCTCTCTAAGGCATAGTGTAATGTGGTTCTACTTATCCTTAATGACTTGCTTGTTTTTCTTATTAAACGATATTTTTTCATTTCCTTTCCCATTATGGTTAATGTGAGGACACGACAAGTAACATTAGCATCTTTAGTGTATGATTTTGAACCAATGGCTTGGTATGCATCAAAAATATTTCTCACAATGGTTCTTTCACTATTATTTTCGGATGTTCTTAACCCCAAAATTTTCATTGCCTCTCTAAATTTCAGATTTTTAATCATTTCAACAACTAATTGGCATCTTCCACTTTGATTTAAGTTTTCAAAATAGTTATTCCAAATTCTTCTAACCGTTCTTCTACAAGTTCTTTCGGAAATTTTATCATGCATTGGCTTCACAATATTTTCATCAATATCTATTAGGAACTTTGGTTTTCTAAAAATTATTCTAAGAGGTGTTAAGATTGGTGCATGCTCTTCATTTTCATTAGGTACATTATGTGCATTGATCACATCAAATTCAAATGGTATATCTTCTTCAATTTCATTAACATGTGCATTCACCGAATCATTTTCAAATGGTGTATGCTCATTGTATTCATTAGGTGCATTCATCATATGTATATTAATTGGTGTATGTTGATCATTTTGATTTGGTGCATTCATCATATCAATTTTAATTGTTGAATGTTCATCACTTTCATTAGGTGCATTAGATGGTGTACCTTCACGTAATCTCTTCATATGCTCCCTTTGTCTTTCCTTTGCTGCCTCTCTTTGTTCATTTGCTCCTCTCTTGTTCTTTCCCATTGTCCTACACATTACATCATGATGACAATCCATAATCAAATAGAAAAAAAATAACAAATGATCATTATTTTGTTATAATCTAAAGTAACAATAATAAAATAACTTTTAAAAAAAGCAAAATACAAGACAAATCAATCATGATCAAAGCAAAAAAACAACAAATGATCATCATTTTGTTATAATCTAAAGTAACAATGATAAAATAACTTTAAAAACAATCCAATATATGAGACAAATCAATCATTTCAAAGCAAAATTGACAAAAAAAAAATGAAAACCTGATTGTTACTATCCCATAAAATCATGTGCAAAAGAAGTGGGGCCTTCAAACAACTTGCAATGCTGGTTTTTAAGAAGTTGGGACTAAGATATATTAATATTTCTGTATGGGTTATGGAAACCTTTAATTTGAATGTTCACAATTTCTCATAACTCGTGCGGGTTATGTAGAACTAAAAGTTTTGGCCTTAGTTCTACATAACCCATATGGGTTATGTAGAACTAGGAATCAAATAAGAAGTGGAGAGAGAGAGAGAGAGAGAGAGAGAGAGAGAGAGAGAGAGAGAGAGAGAGAGAGAGAGAGAGAGAGAGAGAGAGAGAGAGAGAGAGAGAGAGAGAGAGAGAGGATGGATGGAGAGGGAGATTAGGAAAATGGAGAGGGGGAAGAGGGAGAGGGGGGAGGGAGGGAGAGGGGGAGAGGGAGAGATAGGGAGATTAGAAAAATGAGAGAGAGAGAGAGAGAGAGAGAGAGAGAGAGAGAGAGAGAGAGAGAGAGAGAGAGAGATGGATGGAGAGGGAGAGAGAGTGAGATTAGTAAATGGAGAGGGGGAGAGGGAGAGGAAGAGAGAGGGG
Source organism: Cryptomeria japonica (assembly GCF_030272615.1). Classification (NCBI taxonomy): domain Eukaryota; kingdom Viridiplantae; phylum Streptophyta; class Pinopsida; order Cupressales; family Cupressaceae; genus Cryptomeria; species Cryptomeria japonica. The sequence goes on along the minus strand of NC_081409.1, from coordinate 645,015,772 downwards.
GATTGGGAAAAGGAGAGAGAGAGAGAGAGAGAGAGAGAGGGGGGGGGGGAATGATATTGGGAAATGGAGAAGGGGAGAGGGAGAGGGAGAGAGAGGGATATTGGAAAAATGAAAGAGAGAGAGAGAGAGGGGGAGGGATACTGGGAAATGGAGAAGGGGAGAGGGAGAGAGAGGGAGATTGGAAAAATGAGAGAGAGAGAGAGAGAGAGAGAGAGAGAGAGAGAGAGTAGGATAAGGAGAGGGGGATGAATGGAGAGGGAGATTAGAAAAGGAAAGGGGGAGAGGGAGAGGGAGAGAGAGAGGGGAGATTGGGAAAAGGATTGAGGGAGATAGAGAGAGAGGAGATAGGGAAAGAGATGAGAGAGAGAGAGAGAGAGAGAGAGAGAAGAGAGAGAGAGAGAGAGAGAGAGAGAGAGAGAGAGAGAGAGAGATTAGGAAAAGGAGAGGGGTAGAGGGAGAGGGTGAGGGAGAGAGAGGAAGATTGGGAAAGTGAGAGAGAGAGAGAGAGAGAGGAGGAGAGAGAGAATAGGGTGATAGGAAAGAGAGGGAGATTGATAGTAGGATAAGGAGAGGGGAGAGTGAGGGAGTAGGGAAAAGGAGAGGGGGAAAAGGAGAGGGGAGAGGAAGAGGATAGAGAGGGAGATTGGGAAAAGGGGAGTGGAGAGGGAGAGAGAGGGGAGATTGGGTAAAGGGGAGTGGGGAGAGGGAGGGAGAGAGGGAGATTGGGAAAGGAGAGAGAGAGAGAGAGAGAGAGAGAGAGAGAGAGAGAAGAGAGGAATATAATAGGATAAGGAGAAGGGGATGGAGAGAGATTTAGAGACAAAGAGTGAAGGGGTTAGGAGAGGGGGAGGGAGGGAGATTGGAAAAAGGAGAGGGAGAGATAGGAAGATTGGAAAATGGAGAGAGAGAGAGAGAGAGAGAGAGTAGGATAAGGAGAGGGGGATGGAGAGAGAGGGGGAGAGACAAAGGATAATTTGGGTGAGAGGGAGAGGGAGAGGGAGGGCAGAGATGGGGAGAATAGGATAAAGAGAGGGAGAGGGTGTGAGAGAGAGAGAGAGAGAGAGATGATAATGAGAGGGGGGAGAGGGAGAGGGAGGGGGACAAAGAGAGAGAAGGGGGAGAGGGTGACAATAGGATACCTGATATGAGAGAGAGAGAGAGAGAGTAGGAGGAGGAGAGGGTGAGAGACATGAGGTGGAGAGAGAACGAGAAGGAGAAAAGTGTGAGAGAATCGACAAGAGAGAAGTGTGAGGAGGAGAGATGAGATAGAACTCAAGGAGGATAATTAGGGCTTAGAATAGACAGAGACGATGATGGGGGAAGGAACATGAGAGAGAGAGGAAAAGAAGAGATACATGCATGTATACAAACATATATAAATATATGTATATATAACTATAGATATGCATATATACATACATAAACATATATTATATATGTATGTCTATACATATGTGTTGTAAATGCTAAGTTTACAAGAATACATTTTTATGTCTTCATAACCCATACGGGTTTTGTGAAACACAAAATACTGGTTTTAGTTCTACATAACCCGTATGGGTTTGGTGAAACCCAAAATAATGGTTTTAGTTCTACATAACCCGTACAGGTTATTTAGAACTGCGAATAGTAGTTTTTGTTTTTCAAAACCCGTACAGGTTTTGGCTTGGTAAGAGGGTTGGAAAACGACCCTAAGGCTTCCAAACCCATTTCCCTCCCCATCTTTGTCCCTTATACAATTTTTTTCATCGTCTAACATGATTTCTTGACTTTGTCGTCATTGGGTTTATAAATGATCAGGTGGGTATCTCTAAAATTACCACCATAATCTCACACATCTTCTCAATTTCTAACCATATAATTTTTTCTATTTTTGGACAACATTAGCATAGTAAACTTTAATTTTCTTTATCAGTGCCTTGACAGTCCTCACAGACATATGTCTACCCTTTTTTTAATAACTTTTGATATACTTTACCAAGTTCAAAATAAATTACATATTATTGTCGTACACTAGATTCTATACACTTTTTTTTTTTAAAGTTTGCATTTTTTATTAGTTTTATTAGTTTGACGCAAGTTATGCCCAGTGCACGAACAGGTAGCAAAGTTTCAGGATGTGGTCACTTCAAAAATCATTAAAAAAAAAAAACTCAATGGAAAATTACAAAAAAATACAAAACTTATAGATCTCACTCTTACCTATCATCCTACCAAAGGGTTTTTTAAAATACTAAATCTAACTATATATTTTGTGTAGCGCATGAAAATAGCTATGCTATGTTTTTCTGAAAAAATCAGGAATAGTTTTTCGTGCGTGAAACGTTTGACCCTCTTATCTTATCCAATTTTAAAACATTTAGTATTTTAGAAATTATATTCATAGTAATACAATTCTTATTCTTTTCTTAACTCTGAGTTTTGATTGCATGACCTTCAAATATCTCTTTGAAGTTCAGGTTTACCTATTTTCAGAAAAAAAAAAAAAAAAAAAAAAAAGTTGGCCACTTATACTCCCCTTTTTGTTCACCATCTTGGTGCACTTACCCGTTAATTTTTTCAATTTTATCTTTACTCATCTTAGTTTCTTGGATTTAAACAACATTCATCTTATGGTCTCTTACCATATTCCGGAGAATATCTTGTTTGTGGAGGCCATTAAGGCCCCCGATGTTCCACGAAATAATCTTCATTTTCTACTTGGGGAACAGGTTTCTCAAATAGTTTGTTGGCTCCAATCAACAATGTTTTGTTTTCTTTCAATTTCTCTATGGCATCTAGCACATTTTGTTCCTGGTGGAGATTTAGAATAGTCAACATCCACTTTAGCCCTGGTTCTGGTTTATACTCCACTATTAGGACCCATTTTCTTATTTTTCTTTCTTCCAATCGTTGTAAGAGATTTTTCATCATCTTCTTCATTGCATGTAGATCTTTTATCATCTTGATCAAGGCGGATACCCCCATCATAACCCAAACCATCTTGACCAAGGATGTTAGGGTTCATCAACTTGATTAAGTCTTGAGATCCCAAACCATCCAACCCATCAAGGGCTAAGTCAGTTTCAGAAACCACATAAAATCCCTTATCCAATATTGGATCATCTCCACTAACTAGAGAAACTTCAATTTCTCCTTCTTCAAGAATAGAAGTAGAAATCAAGCCTTGAGGCATGGTAGAGCAGTCATCACATGCAGGTTTAACTCCCTCACCCCCCAGATCTTTTGATATGTACATTTGAGAGAAAGAGGCAACTTGTTTGTTAACAGAAGGGCTATCTCTTGCTCCACAATGTTTACCATTTTTTCCTCAGCAGAACCTATAGAGGTTGGGGCCGGAATCCCCTTTTTCTATTGCATCTCCCCTTGCGAGAGATACCAGATCATATTTATTTTGTTTCTCCCTACAAAAATGTTTATGAGACCCTTTGCCATTAGGAAGATTTATCTTAATGCTAGGACACCCCCTGGACCAAAGTCTTGCTTTTTTGCAATGGAAACAAACAAAGGGTAAAGATTCATACTCTATGGCTTGCTCTGATTTCCCCAGCTTGGAGAAAATCGCAATTGAAGATGGTAGATCAGTATTCTAGTAGATATTAACATAGATCCTAGCATACACCAACATTTTTCTAGCTACAGTTATTGAATCTATGGCAAGAAGATCCCCAAAGGAACTGACAATGCCCTTGAAGACATCTTCAAACCAAAACTCCATCGACAAACCAGGTAGCCTAACCAGATAGGACTCAAGTCAAAAAAGGAATCATTTAACTCCTGGTTAGGGGACCATCTTCTTAAGGAGAGCGATGATCTCCCAACCATCCAGGGTCCTCCACATAGAACACCTTCCAAATATTCCAAGAACGAGAAGTTGAAGGCAAAAAACCCCTTAGGCATTGCAGAGATTCCAACTTGGCCTTTCAATCACCATTCCTTTTTGGCAAAATCTCTCACCACATCAATATTTGGTCTAGGACCAACAAATTTCCCAACTAAGTTGAAGGCCATTAGAGATATGTTATGATCAATGACAACGTTAGGAATAGAGATAGCAAACTTACCCTTTCGCCTTTTCGGATAAGTCAGAAACACAAGGAAAGAAATATTTTCCAGTGGGTTTCGACCCTTGAATTCCAGCCCTCAATCCAATGATACCGGCCCAAGATCTTGAAGGATCTTTCTGTACAACATCCTTTTTCTACTTAGGTCCCTCTTTTGAGACCCCATCACATGATTCCCCATTATCTCCAGGGTCAAAGGAGGGTCCCCAGATGGGTCCACATCCTTCTTGATGTCTCTATTCACATGAAGTTCACCATGTGTGTCTAAATCCTTCTATCCATGCAATGGAGGTGCAGAGATCCCGTCATAGTTACCAGAACCGGCTTTCCTGCCTAGCTCCATTCAAAAAAATAGATGTGATAGAAGGATACCAAGCAAGCCATTGGTTGTTACATCATGTTATATGTTGTTGATTTATCAATCACCTTTATGCTAATGAGAAAGAACCACACTTAATATAATTATCGCCTATTCATTAAATGGACTAGGACTACTATTGGATTCAATCAAGGATGTACAATGATGATGATTAGGATTTTGGACTTCACTAAGGTGGAAAAAAAGTTTTGCACTTGGAACCTTGGATAGTAGAGCTCATAGCATACCTTAGTACTAACCACTTTTTTCTTATCTCATATACCATTAAGATAATACATCTCATAGATACTATAGACCCAATTCTTCTAGAGACAAGATGATAGAAATCAGATAAGATTGTACAACTAGGAAAATAAGATTGTTGCAGTAATTTTGTCTTAGACTTTTCAAATATCAAGATTTAATTATCTTTATCTTTTGATCTAATTTTAATATTCATTTCTTTATTGATGCACACCTCTAACATAACTCAATATCAATTAAAATTTGCATTATACAATATGCAATCCTAATGCAATCCTAACCCCTCCCATATTAGCATTTAATTTTAATTTCCCATAACTTAATTCATTTGAAATACATAGTATCACTTTGAAATAATTTGATTCATAGATACACTTTAGCAAAGAGAGAGTCTTTTAATCACTTCTAATAATCTATTTTTACGCCGAAGGTGTCTCCTACTATGACATGCACCGAGCTTATTTTGTTTATCAATGGTGGACATGCTAAGTGAAGGCCTGCAAGACGATCGGGATGATCGTCACCATTCAAAAGACTTTGAAGACGTTTGCATCTTTCACTTTGACATGACAACAGTAGACTATAACTCTAACAACGAAGAAATGCAAAGAGCCATGAGAAAAAGTGAACGACAAGATGTGAAAAACGACAAACAGATACCAATAAAAGTATGAAAGGTTGTCTTCGAACTCTACCACTCTTTCGTACTATAGCATGTATCCCCCAATATTTATGGGCACAATTTTTTTAAAAGTGGTTCTTCATGGCGGGCTAGCTATAATTGGCATGAACGAACTAGGCGGGAGTGATAGCTCGAATGCACCAGTTTCAGGCTCCTAGGGTTTTCTCACCAAGTTTTTCCTAGATTTGTTTTCTTGTCAAATAGTGTAATTCCACGAAAACTTTGCTATATCTTAAATATGCATTGGCTTCCTGCAGCAAAAACTAGTTGTTCTCCTAAAACAGAAGGAACGTTATTTCACATAAATAGATACAAATTGTTAAGACAAACATATGACTCATATGACTGACATGAGACATATAGTAGCTCCGTAAAATTGTACAAAATTAAAGTTGGAGACGACAATTTCGTCATACTATTTAGAATGAGAAATATCGTGATGAGTTTTTTTAGACAACAATGGTGGATTGCGGGAAAGGAGACAGAATGAAGTGCATTGAAACCAACGCACGCACAGAATCCCACGAAAAATATAGCCACATTCCCCAAAAAAGAAAGTAGAAATGAACAGAGTTGTGGCCAGAAGTGTGTCTGAATTGGCGGCACTTTCGAGGAACTCGAAGCGCATGATGAAGGCTTTTTCTCTTGCCAAACACACCAAATGATGACACGACTTCGTCATTAAATATTTCTATGCGTTATTCTCGGGATCATAAGTATTTAGAATTTTGCTCGCATTTTTCTCGAGATCGGTTAAATTTTGCTCGCGTTATTCTCGAGATCATAAGTATTTAGAATTTTCAAACTATTATTTTTTATTATTTTAGCATATTGTTTTAGACGCATAGTGGAAGTATTTAGAATTTTAAATATTTTATTTTAATTTTTAGGCTTTTGATAATAATTATTTGATTATAATAAATAAATAATATATTATTTTGATTTTATTTTTAAATTTTAGTAATTATATAATATATAAATAATTGATTTACATATAGATATTAAATTTTTAAGAATATTTTCTATTTAATGGTTTTTATTAAATTGATTATTATATATTAAATTATATTATAATTGAATATAATTATAAATACTAAATATATTTTTTATTCAACTTTATTTTAGATATAATATTATACTATAATAAGACATATATAAATACTATGTAAATAGTTAATTATATATTTACAATTTTTTTAATATTTTTTTTTTAATGTTTACAAATTTAATATTAACTTTGTTTCTTCTCTACATGAAATTTTCAATTTAGTTTTATATTTAATTTGCGTTTTGCATAATAATGTAAAATTAGTTTTTTTTACTAGCAATAGTAAGTTTTTTGTTTTATTTATGAAGTATTAAAGCAATGATAATAATTATTTGATTAGAATAAATAAATAATATATTATTTTGATTTTATTTTTAAATTTTAGTAGTTATATAATATATAAATAATTGATTTACATATAGATATTAAATTTTTAAGAATATTTTCTATTTAATGGTTTCTATTAAATTTATTATTATATATTAAATTATATTATAAGTGAATATAATTATAAATACTAAATTTTTTTTATTCAAATTTATTTTAGATATAATATTATACTATAATAAGACATATATAAATAATATGTAAATAGTTAATTATATATTTATAATTTTATTTTTTTAAAATTTAATTTTTTTTCAAATTTAATATTAAGTTTGTTTCTTCTCTACATGAAATTTTTAATTTAGTTTTACATTTAATTTGTGTTTTGCATAATAATATACAATAATAATAATATAAAATTAATTTTTTTTTACTAGCAATGAATAGTAAGTTTTTTGTTTTATTTATGAAATATTAAAGCAATTATTTTGTTTTTGATATTATTCTAGATTTTGTTGAATTTTTCAAATTTGATTTGATAACATCAAATAATCAAGAAAAAAAACATAAATGCAACATAGAATTTAATTTCTTTATGTTATGCAAATTTGTAATATTAAATATATATAAGATTAGTTATAAATGAGGGCAACATGCGGTTGAACCATACGATTAGTTATAAATGCAGAATGGACTTACCTTCACTGTGTGCAGAGTTACTACTAGACAAGACGTAGAAGTGACATAGAGGTTTAATGGTAAAATCAAATTTATTGTCTCATATTTATTGTCTGCAACAAGTAGGGTAGGGTTCACCTATACACAGTCTGTCAAAATAAATTATATGTTGTCAAAATAAAATATCTATTGCAATAAAATATTTTTATCTATTGTGATAAAATATATGTATCTGTTGTGATAAAATATATGTCGTATGCATCTTATTTATAGCTCTAAGAACCACCCTTTTGATTCACTTCCAACAAGCACCATCCAACAAGCACCAGAAGTTTGCTCTAATACAAAAGATTGCTCTAATAGCTAGCGCAGGAGAGAGCCGATAGCACCTTCATAACCCGTCAAACATTGCAGGTACTATTAAACAAGTTTTTACCTTGATTTAAAAGTTTTTATTGTACACATATATGTGGATTCTTTTGCTAAGAGTTTAATATTTTCCTGTTTTCGAATGTTCGCTTATAAATTTTATGCAATTTCTTCTCTTTCCTTTCATATACAAGAAATCCCAGACTACATTAGTTTCTAGTTCTACCATGGTTTGAGGTCATATGCAGAGTACAAATCTTGCAACTGGGATTCTAATGAGTTTCTACCAATGGTTTGAGGTCATTTGTTACAACCTATAGCAAGGTTCTTACTTGCATTTACCTATTAACACATATCATTTGTAGCTTACTTATTTCCAATTGGGAACCCTTATTCAATCTATGACTTGTTCGGCATTGAAAGCCTCAAGTGAATTTCACTGATCTTTCCTCCGACATCCAACCCATCCTCTCAATATCAATCTTTGGTATGATGAGTAGATGTCTAGTAGCAGAATTGCAAGAATCTAGTCATAAGCCATGATGCCAAAATGACCATGTAATTCATCCCATGATGGTAGAAGATGACTCGGCTAGGAATGAAAAAGAATGTACTACACCTGGACGTGTAGGATTATGACTATTAAATACCATCCTTATCATACAAAAAACTAAGGCCAAATTTAGGCAAAGACATATCTGTTGTTATTGTTGAAATGATAAAGGGTTTATCAGCATATAAATATAGGTATATCATTAATAGAAATCTTCACTCCTCTATTTGCCATAGTTGCCCAACAAACCCTGGAATCCTTTCCCTCCTCGAGTACTCGCCCGTTCTTCAAGATACTTCCTTTTTAGATTAGATAGTTTTGTTTTATGGCTCACTTTGAGTCACCCTAATAGAAAAGATAGAAACAAAATCATTAAAGTAAAGCACTAAATATAATGATTCGCATAGTTCATTATCTTGTTTTGAAATTAAAAGTGTCATTCCAATCAAATGCCTAAAATACATTTTTCAACTCTGCAACGTGAGTTTTCAATGACCTCACTCTCCCTCTGCACAATGGTTTTCTGCTCATTCAAATCTGTATTTGTTCAATCACCATTTCTTATGGTCCCTTAGTTATTTAAGACTTCTGCACCACTACATTCTCTACTCTTTGGGGTCAAAATCTTATAATAACATTTCTCAAGTTTCCTAAAAAAATTATAGACCACCTCATCTGAACGAGCCTAGATAGACCAAGGGTTTTTTTAATGCATCAAAGATAGTGTTGTACTGTCAAACCGGATCTTATGAAAAGCAGAGGTGATATCAGAATTTGGTGGGCATTTCACAAAAGAAAAAAATTCCTTGCACACAAAATGTTTGACAGAGGTATTTTCAGGTTATAGGCCAATAAGTATACAAATCACATGAGTTAGATAATTGACAGAAAAAATACCTGCAAACTTGCTTAAAATTAATTTTTCCCCATCTGTACCTTTTCTTCTTCCAAATCTTCCTATTTTGATGTTGATAATGGCATTATGCTCATTTCATCATAAATTCTTGGGGATGTTTGAAGGTCTAGGTTGCTACCACCACAACATAGTTATGCAGCATAGTTTAAGAAATATACCATACCCGTGAGACATGCAACTCTACACATGGAAATCATCTGTCGTGGTAATAGAATGCCAGTAGTTATCTATCCTAAATCTAGAAAATTTATGATATTTAAATAAATTTATGTTGACTCCATGCCATATATCATTTTGTTTAACAACTTTTTAAGGAAAACCACAATTTTAAAAAAATTTGTTTTAATTGTAGATTTTTAAAATTTTGTTTTAATTGTAGATTTTAGTATTAGTTTACAATTTTAATATAAAGTTTTAATCTATTAATCATAAAGAGTAAGATTTTTGTTTTATTTATAAACTTTTAAAGTAATTTTTTTTGTGTTTCATTAATTAATCAAGAAAGGTATTTCAAAATGTTATTATACTTTATGAAAAAAATCAGGTTTTTAAAAATATTAATTTTAGTTTTATCTTATAATATACAATTACATTGTATTTATTACCATAAATAGCAAGATTTTTATTTTATTTATAATGCTTTATTTAGTTTCTACATTATTTAATACTATTTTTATTTATTTTTTCAAATTTTGATTTCATAGTATTAATTAATCATGAAAGATATCTTAAAATGTAATAAAAAATTACAACCAACTAGGAGCTATTATCCAAATCATAGATGTAAAACAATGCAACATGGCTCATAAAATCCAACATAATCAAACAACAAAATTAAACTCATGACAACATAAGAAATTAAATTTTTGTAATTCAATTTGTTTCATCCCTAAGTTTAGTCTTCCATACCGACACATAAGAAATTAAATAATCTGAAATAAATTAAAAAATGTTTTTATATATTCTAACTTTAATAAATAATTATATTTAGTTTTTATATGTTGTTTCTATATCTTTGAATTTTGATATTTATTTCAAACTAATTATGAAACTAATTTCAATTATTTTTCTTTGATTCAATCCACTTATACTTTTTTTTATTCATTCCTCCCAGGAAATGTCTAACCATACAAATAAACATGAAATCATTCAAGTCTATAGTGGAGATACAACAAATAGTATACAAAGCCCATTAGTGTCAGTGGATGAAACAACTATGGAAGCAGAATTATGTGTTTCTATGACTCAAGCAGAATCTGTTGGAACTGATGTCCAACAACTTGCTTCAACTGTGTCAAATACCTATCATCATATTGCACATAAATTCAAAATTGTATGCCAACCAACACCCCTTGTTCAAGAATTGGATAGTGAAAAACTTCAAGAGGCAGTATCGACATTCCAAGCCACTTGCATACAATTAGAAGGATTGTGTTATTTCTTGAAAGAGTTATTTGAGGATAGACTCTATTCAATTGATGATGCCTCCAAAATCATTGCAACATATGAGATGTATTTGAGAAATATGTGATTAGTTATTTTGACTTCTTAGAATGTAAATACAGTGCAAGTTATCTATATAGATAATCAAAATATGTAATTGCCTTACACCTATGTACATACATAGTCAAAATAAATAGGTAAACTCCTATTTTCCCTACCATGGAGCCAACTTATATCTATCAATGTAAATTCTTGACACAATATATAATGAGTACTCTTTTTAAAAGACTTGTTTATTTAATAAGTTTCATCTTACCAACTTATATGTATCAAAGTAAATTCTTGACACAATATGTAGATGAGTAATATTTTTATAGGACTTGTTTATTTAATAAATTTCTTCTTAAATATTATTATTGAATTATTTTAAGCAAAATGGACAATATTAACATCATTACAATTGAAAGAACTCCATCATTACAGTCCTAGATACATAACAATAGATCCCATACTACATATATCACTCAAGACATTTTGTAGAATGCTTTGAAACTCAACAAAATAACCATAGACAATTAATAATAAAGTCCTAGTCATTGTGTATGCTTTATTAAATTTGTACTCATTTTCATTTTGACTTATTAAGTGGAAATTAAATTTTGAACTTTTATAATTACTTCTTTTTTTTTTTTAATTATTATTGAACAATAATAGATACAATTTATTAATAATTAATTATATATTTATAACAAATTATATGTTTAAAGATATTGAATTTTGCAATTTTATTTATTAAAATATTTTAAATATATATGAGTGGTTATAATATATTTATATTTGTGTTTATGATTATATCCTTACTCATGTTATTTTCGAGAGCACAAATTTTTGCTGCAACACGAGAATGCACAATATTTAGTCCTTACAATTTCTTTAACCATATTTCAAGGTACTTATTAAAACCCATTTACATTGACTTTAAACATCTTGGCAATGACATTTATTTTATCACTATCTAATTATCATATTTCAATTAATTCACAGGCCAAATTTCTTCGACAACATTCAAGCTACATGATGGCAAAATTAACTACAAATGCCATTGCAAACATTCTTGCTAGCATCTCTCTTGTTGACCCTTCTTTGCAAGTAATATCTATACACTCAATTCAACAACCTCAAACTGCAAATGTCAAATATCGACTAAAGCTCTCAGATGGTGTGCACACACATCCTGCATTGCTTCCTACTGATTTGAACACCCTGGTTTTAGAAGAAGCTTTAGTGAAAGGTTCTATTCTCACTCTAAGAGAATATTCTTGCAAGATGTTCGACAAGTACACATATGTCCATATCTCCCCAATAATCTTTTTTTTGCTCTTGTTTTTTCATATACAACTTTTTGCTAAATTATAGATCTAATTTTATTGCAGGGCTATCTTAATTGATAGCTTGGAAATAGTTTCAAACAATGCAACAATCATAGGAACCCCAACACCTCTCCTCCAAGGTACTGCATACCTTCCACCGATCAACTCTGAAGACCCATTGGAATCTTCTTCTATAGAATGCTCGATGCCAAACATGAACCCTTTCCAAATACTTTCCATTAAAACATTGAGCCCTTGTCACAAACAATGGTCCATTGAGGGTCGAGCATTGTCTAGAAGCCCAATTCATGAATATAAAAATGGTGGACATGAAGGGAAATTTTTGGGGTTTTATTTTGTAGACAAGTTAGATTGTCAGATACACGTGACTTGTTTTAATGAGCTTGTTGATATTTTCTACCATGTTATTTAGTTTGATAGTCTTTATGTAATATCCAATGGTCGAATAAAAGTGGCGAACACAAAATATAGTAGCTCCACAAACCTTTTTGAAATAATCTTCCATAGCTCATCAACAATAACTCCTTCCACATGTTTAGAGTCTACCATACCCAAACATAGCTTCCACATTAAGAGCATAGAGTCACTTGAGTCATTTCCTATTAACGCCCTTGTAGATGTCATTGGAATAGTTTTGACCATCTCTGCTACATCAACCATACATAAAAGAGATGTTACAAAGACAATAAAATGTATAGCTACAATCATAGACATGTCAAATTGTACCATAGATGTTACACTTTGGGGCCATCATTGTCAATTTCAAGGGAACAAAATCCTTGATATGTCCATAGAAGTGAATCCTCTTGTTGTTTTGTTCAAGTCTGCACGTATTATATCTTGGAATGGAAAATCACTTGACACCATCTTCTCCACTACAATTCTAATCAATCCAAATCTGTTGGAAACCTCAACATTGCAAGAATGGTATGCCAGAAAAGAGATTGACCAACCTTACATTTCCTTGTCACAATACCAACCCCCACCACCCAAATTTGAAAATCCAAAAGATATTTCATCTATTACCAAAGAATTCTTTTATGAGCAAAAAAAAGTCTGTGTAAAGGCCACTATCACAAAACTCCACTTGGACAACTTTTACTACCTTTCTTGTCCTCAGGTGGTGGACAAAAAAAATGTAAGAAAAAAATTGTTGTGATCTCACCAAACACATATCAATGCTCAAAGTGTTCTACTTTTATCTCAGAATGTGATTTCAGCTACATGCTTAAAATGGACTTGCAAGATGCAATAGGGGAACTTCTAAAAGTAATTGCATTCGATGGACCATCAAATGAACTATTGGGTGTTGGAGCAGAAGATTTTCAACTTCTACTAGCAGAACCTAATGCGGAAAAACCTATTTTGGACAATGTTGTTGATTGTCAATTTCTCTTTGATATCAACATCAAAATGGTTCCATTTGCTGGCCAAGAAACACAAAACGTTACTATTACGGCCATTAAGCCTGCTTAAAAGTTACTCTAAGCACTTCCTCTCAAGGGTAATACCAAGTTTGCTTATCTTTTTCGATAATATGTATTTCATTTCTCCATCAATGTAAATATATTTTCCCTCAAACATATATAGCAAGATAGCTTCTATTATTTTCCTATATTTAAAGATGTAAATAAACATCTTTTTATACACCCAATGTGTGTAATACTTAGGCATGTTATTTCAAATTTTTATTTTACATTTATATAAATTAACATTGCAAATATTTATTTTCAAATGAAACACATAAATGAACATATGCTATGTTTATTTGATATATATGTTTGTTTTTTCTTCTCACAATTTATCTCATAATTGTCTCTATGAATGGTTTGACATTTCCTTTTTAATTATGTTTTTTTAAAGGTTAGCCTTGTTAATTATAATTATTCTTTAACATTTATTAAAATTGACATTGCAAAATTATTTTTAAAAAATCAGATTAGTATGTGCCAATATATTTGACCTCCAATTAACACGTATATGAACATATGCTATGTTAATATGATAAATATGTTTTTATTTTATTTTTCTCCTCACAATTTATGTCATAAGTATCTTTATGAATGGTTTTACATGTTATTTCAAATTATGTTTGCAATTCTTTTTCTATGTTTATATTACTCAACTACTCTTGCAAATAGATAAATGTCTTCATTTTGTATTACATTGATATTGTTATATATTTATATTGGAAAAAAAAATTATCCACAGATAGACCACATTCCTTTGGTACTCAACAAACCATGCCCTGGACATACAAATTGATACAATGCAAGAGAAACGTGCTCATTGAAATGAAATGCAACGTGCAAGGTACCATGAAAGGAAAATTATTATTAACAAAAGAAGATAAGAGACCCAACACACAAATATTGAGCAAGCCTCTACATCCATATTTTCGTCTTCCCAATATCCAACAGAACTACAAACACATGTGCCTCGACTTGAACAGACAAGTCAACCTATCCAAATAGGTCATATGCATACACCCCCAATTTTCTCGCAAAATTATTGCAATGCTAGAAACAAATTTCGTTAGAAGTTGGACAAACTTTCAAAGTTTTCAACATGTCTAGTTTGCATGGAAAAATATCCAGGAATTAAAACTAGACAACAAAATGGAATTAATACTTGTTACAGATGCACATCAGAAAAAAATGGACATTGCTTCTTAGAATGGAACAACATGGACCCCGGTGGACAACCACATTATTTTCAAATACTAACTCAAGTCGAGGAGATGTTGATAGAAAGGGTTAGTCATGTCCTTCAGGTTACTTATGCAAGAGGGGGGCAACTCAAATATAGTGGACACTATTTCTTTTCCTCAAGATATTTCAGCAATTGTATCCCACTTGCCTCGACGTGTAGATGGATTGGACATAATAATAGTAAACAAGGAAACCAATAGCCAACAACAATACAACTTATATGTAAGTAGAGGACGTGTTTATGATGCATTGCAATATAAGCTCTCATTTGACCCATACTACAAAGATGTACAAGTAGATGTCACAGCATTAATATCGGGTATGTGCAGGATCATGGTGTGCCAAAACAGGCCCTTAAGTGGCAATGAAATTTCAGAAAAATCAGAATTATGCAACTTGACATGAAAATTTGAATAAGTTGTGAACATTATTTTTAAAATATGTAAGAAGAGAATATATAGAAAATTGAATTTAGTTTCTAAGCTACTAGTTGTTTTTTGGAAAAAAAAAATCCTATTTGATGAAAATTTCAAATTTCAATGGAGTGGTACTAAAATTTCAGGAAAAAAATAAGAAGTAAACATATGTCTAACCACCCTAATCACAATCAAATCTTAATATTTTTTTATAATATTTATAATATAAGTATTAGACTCATGTCCGGATGTGACACATATTTGTTTTTAATTTTTTATGAATTAAATAATTATTTCTGATTTTTTTACTACAACTTTTCAGAAATTCAGAAACTCCTATGTCTGACCACCTTAACTTGGTCAAAACCTTATGAAATTTAATTTTTTAAAATTTTTCCCTATAGTAGACGAAGCATAGGATGTGACGCATGTTTCGATTTCAAAAAATGTTATACCGTTTGAAAGTTATGAGTTTTTTTCAATCAGTATATCAATCAGGACTATTGTCAGAATTCAATTAGAAAATAAATAATAATTATTTACTAAAGTTGAAATAAGACAAGCCTTATATTGTTGGAAAGCTGGGAACGTCCTTAAAAAACCCTTTTTGTTTTATCAATTTTGGCTTAAAAAAAAGTCGTCAGCCACCAGTGTAAAGTCTGGAAAACCAAGGAATACTGAAAAACACGTTTTTTCAATTGACTTTCCAGGCTTGTAACTTCCAAGCCTAATACCAAAGCATTCCTAAGCTGAAATTTGAAATTTGAAAATTTCAATACAAAAATTTGCGGTCCCCGAAGAATTTCCCTTTGCCGCCATTTATGAAGTAAAGTGCCACATGGCAAAAATTGGATATCGGATTTTATTAGTCATATTTTAAAGAGGGGGAGAAGGAGAGGGAGAGAGAGAGAGAGAGAGAGAGAGAGAGAGAGAGAGAGAGAGAGAGAGAGAGAGAGAGAGAGAGAAGGAGAGGGAGAGGGGGGGAGACAGAGAGAGAGAGAGAGGAGGAGAGGAAGAGAGGGAGACAGAGAGAGAGGGAGGGAGAGAGGTAGAGGGAGGAGAGAGAGAGAGAGAGAGAGAGAGAGAGAAGGAAGGAGAGAGAGAGAGAGAGAGAGAAGGAAGGAGAGGGGGAGAGAGAGAGACCATATGACCCCTAACGACACAATTTGGTGTCTTAAGGGGACCTATGGTGTCTTTAGGGGTCATATGGTGTCTTGGGACACCATAGGACCCCTTAAGACACCAAATCATGTCGTTAGCGGTCATATTGTGTCTTTCGACCCATAACTATGACCCCTAATGATAGTCATGTGATATGGTGTCCCATGAACCCTTATGACCTCTAAGGACACCATATGACCCCTAATGACACCATATTGGGTTGCTTTGGGTTATATTATGTCCCAAGGGGTCATATTGTGGTCTATGACCCCTTAGGACACCATATGACCCCTAACGACATGATTTGGTGTCTTAAGGGGTCCTATGGTGTCGTTAGGGGTCATATGGTGTCCGTAGGGGTCATATGGTGTCTTGGGACACCATAGGACCCCTTAGGACACAATATGACCCCTTAGGACACAATATGACCCAAAGCGACCCAATATGGTGTCATTAGGGGTCATATGGTGTCCTAAGAGGTCATAAGGGTTCATCAGACACCATATGACCCCTATGGACACCATATGACCCCTAACGAGACCATCAGACCCCTTAAGACACCAAATCATGTTGTTAGGGGTCATATTATGTCCTACGACCCTGTAAGACACAGTGTGACAACTAATGTTATGATTTGGTGTCTTAAGGGGTCCTATGGTGTCATTAGGGATTATATGGTGTCTTGTGACACCATAAGACCCCTTAAGACACCAAATTATGTCGTTAGGGGTCATATTATGTCCTACGACCCTATAAGACACAATATGACCCCTAATGACATGATTTGGTGTCTTAAGGGGTCCTATGGTGTCGTTAGGGGTCATATGGTGTCTTGGGACACCATAAGACCCCTTAAGACACAATATGACCCCTTAGGACACAATATGACCCAAAGCGACCCAATATGGTGTCATTAGGGGTCATATGGTGTCCTAAGAGATCATAAGGGTTCATGGGACACCATATGACCCCTAATGACACCATTGGACCCCTTAAGACACCAAATCTTGTCGTTAGGGGTCATATTGTGTCCTAAGGGGTCCTATGGTGTCCCAAGACACCATATGACCCCTATGGACATAATATGAACCCTAACAACACCATAGGACCCCTTAAGACACCAAATCATGTCATTAGGGGTCATATTGTGTCTTATGGGGTCATACGACACAATATGACACCTAACGACATGATTTGGTGTCTTAAGGGGTCTTATGGTGTTACAAGACACCATATGACCCCTAACAACACCATAGGACCCCTTAAGACACCAAATCATGTCGTTAGGGGTCATATTGTGTCTTACAGGGTCGTAGGACACAATGTGACCCCTTATGACATGATTTGGTGTCTTAAGGGGTCCTATGGTGTCGTTGGGGTCATATGGTGTCCATAGGGGTCATATGGTGTCCCATGAACCCTTATTACCTCTTAGGACACCATAGGACCCCTTAAGACACCAAATCATGTCGTTAGGGGTCATATTGTGTCTTATGGGGTCGTAGGTAACAATATGACCCCTAACGACATGATTTGGTGTCTTAAGGGGTCCTATGGTGTCGTTAGGGGTCATATGGTGTCCATAGGGGTCATATTGTGTCCCATGAACCCTTATGACCTCTTAGGACACCATATGACCCCTAATGACACCATATTGTGTCCTAAGGGGTCATATTGTTTCCTAAGGGGTCATATTGTGTCCTAAGGAATCCTATGGTGTCCCAAGGCACCATATGACCCTTACGGACACCATATGACCCCTAACGACACCAT
Source organism: Cryptomeria japonica (assembly GCF_030272615.1). Taxonomy (NCBI): domain Eukaryota; kingdom Viridiplantae; phylum Streptophyta; class Pinopsida; order Cupressales; family Cupressaceae; genus Cryptomeria; species Cryptomeria japonica. The sequence continues at coordinate 644,997,618 of NC_081409.1, read as the reverse complement.
AGGACCCCTTAAGACACCAAATCATGTCGTTAGGGGTCATATTATGTCCTACGACCCCGTAAGACACAATATGACCCCTAACGACATGATTTTGTGTCTTAAGGGGTCCTATAGTGTTGTTAGGGGTCATATGGTGTCCATAGGGATCATATGGTGTCCCATGAACCCTTATGACCTCTTAGGACACCATATGACCCCTATTGACACCATATTGGGTCACTTCGGCTCATATTCTGTAGTTAGGGGTCATATTGCGTCTTAAGGGGTCCTATGGTGTCCCAAGACACCATATGACCCCTATGGACACCATAGGACCCCTCAAGACACCAAATCATGTTGTTAGGGGTCATATTGTGTCTTACAGGGTCGTAGGACACAATATGACCCCTAACGACATGATTTGGTGTCTTAAGGGGTCCTATGGTGTCGTTAGGGGTCATATGGTGTCCATAGGGGTCATATGGTGTCCCATGAACCCTTATGACCTCTTAGGACACCATATGACCCCTAATGACACCATATTGGGTCGCTTTGGGTCATATTGTGTTGTTAGGGGTCATATTGTGTCTTAAGGGGTCCTATGGTGTCCCAAGACACCATATGACCCCTATGGACACCATATGACCCCTAATGACACCATAGGACCCCTTAAGACACCAAATCATGTCATTAGGGGTCATATTGTGTCTTACGGGGTCGTAGGACACAATATGACCCCTAACGACATAATTTGGTGTCTTAAGGGGTCCTATGGTGTCATTAGGGGTCATATGGTGTCCATAGGGGTCATATGGTGTCCCATGAACCCTTATGACCTCTTAGGACACCATATGACCCCTAATGACATCATATTGGGTCGCTTTGGGTCATATTGTGTTGTTAGGGGTCATATTGTGTCTTAAGGGGTCCTATGGTGTCCCAAGACACCATATGACCCCATGGACACCATATGACCCCTAACGACACCATAGGATCCCTTAAGACACCAAATCATATCGTTAGGGATCATATTGTCTCTTATGGGGTCGTAGGACACAATATGACCCCTAAAAACATGATTTGATGTCTTAAGGGGTCCTATGGTGTCGTTAGGGGTCCTATGGTGTCCATAGGGGTCATACGGTGTCCCATGAACCCTTATGACCTCTTAGGACACCATATGACCCCTAATGACACCATATTGGGTCGCATTGCGTTATATTGTGTTGTTAGGGGTCATATTGTGTCTTATGGGGTCCTATGGTGTTCCAAGACACCATATGACCCCTATGGACACCATATGACCCCTAACGATACCATAGGACCCCTTAAGACACCAAATCATGTCGTTAGGGGTCATATTGTGTTGTACAACATAATATGACCCCTAACGACATGATTTGGTGTCTTAAGGGTTCTATGGTGTCGTTAGGGGTCATATCATGTCCATAGGGGTCATATGGTGTCTTGGGACACCATAGGACCCCTTAAGACACCATATGACCCCTAATGACACCATATTGGGTTGCTTTGGGTCATATTGTGTCGTTAGGGGTCATATTGTGTCTTAAGGGGTCCTATGGTGTCCCAAGACACCATATGACCCCTATGGACACCATATGATCCCTAACAACACCATAGGACCCCTTAAGACACCAAATCATGTCGTTAGGGGTCATATTATGTCTTACAAGGTCGTAGGACACAATATGACCCCTAACGACATGATTTGGTGTCTTAAGGGGTCCTATGGTGTTGTTAGGGGTCATATGGTGTCCATAGGGGTCATATGGTGTCCCATGAACCCTTATGACCTCTTAGGACACCATATGACCCCTAATGACACCATATTGGGTCACTTTGGGTCATATTGTGTCGTTAGGGGTCATATTGTGTCCTAAGGAGTCCTATGGTGTCCCAAGACACCATATGACCCCTATGGACACCATATGACCCCTAACGATACCATAGGACCCCTTAAGACACCAAATCATGTCGTTAGGAGTCATATTGTGTCCTACGACCCCGTACGACACAATATGATCCCTAACAATATGATTTGGTGTCTTAAGGGGTCCTATGGTGTCGTTAGGGGTCATATGGTGTCCATAGGGGTCATATGGTGTCTTGGGACACCATAGGACCCCTTAAGACACAATATGACCCCTAATGACACAATATGACCCAAAGCGACCCAATATGGTGTCATTAGGGGTCATATGGTGTTCTAAGAGGTCAGGAGGGTTCACGGGACATCATATGACCCCTATGGACACCATATGACCCCTAATGACACCATATTGGTGTCCATAGGGGTCATATGGTGTCCCATGAACCCTTATGACCTCTTAGGACACCATATGACCCCTAATGACACCATATTGGGTCGCTCTGGGTCATATTGTGTCGTTAGGGGTCATATTGTGTCTTAAGGGGTCCTATGGTGTCTCAAGACACCATATGACCCCTATGGACACCATATGACCCCTAACGACACCATAGGACCCCTTAAGACACCAAATCATGTCGTTAGGGGTCATATTGTGTCCTACGACCTTGTACGACACAATATGATCCCTAACGATATGATTTGGTGTCTTAAGGGGTCCTATGGTGTCCATAGGGGTCATGTGGTGTCCCATGAACCCTTATGACCTCTTAGGACACCATATGACCCCTAATGACACCATATTGGGTCGCTTTGGGTTATATTGTGTCATTAGGGGTCATATTGTGTCTTAAGGGGTCCTATGGTGTCCCAAGACATGATATGACCCCTATGGACACCATATGACCCCTAACGACACCATAGGACCCCTTAAGACACCAAATCATAACATTAGGGGTCATATTGTGTCTTATGGGGTTGTAGGACACAATATGACCCCTAACGACATGATTTGGTGTCTTAAGGGGTTCGATGGTGTCATTAGGGGTCATATGGTGTCCCTAATATCTCTCCTCCTCCTCCTCTCTCTCTCTCTCTCTCTCCCTCTCCCTCTCCTCCTCTCTCTCTCTCTCCCTCCCCCCCTCTCTCTCTCTCTTTCTCTCTCCCTCTCCTCTTCTCTCTCTCTCTCTCTCTCTCTCTCTCTCTCTCTCTCTCTCTCTCTCTCTCTCTCTCTCTCTCTCTCTCCCTCTAAAATATGACCAGTAAAATCCGATATCCGATTTAATCAGATATCGGATTTATGCCATGTGGCAGTTTAGTTCATAAATGGTAGCAACGGGAATTTTTTTTTGGGACCACATATTTTTCTACTAAAATCAGATATCCGATAAAATCGGATATCGGATTTTATCAGATATCTAATTTTAGTACTAAAAACCAAGAAAAAAAGGGTTTGTGGGCCATTCTATTGATTCCAACGGCCGACAGTCTGGGTCCTATGTTTTCTGTCAACGATCATGGGGTTGCAGACAGCTAGAGACAAATTAGTGGATTTGGGAGAATCTTAAAGTGAAAACTTACATTTTCAATCACGAAGGAGCATATGTGTGGAGGGAAATGGGGAGTAGTAGTCGTCGGAAGTCTAAACGCAAAAGAAAACTTTCAAATGACCAAGTTGAAGTGTATAGAGAAAGAGATAGAGAATGTCATAGGAGGAGAAGACAAGGTATGTTAAATATTGCTAATGTTACTTCAACTGAAGAGGAAATTGAAATTGAAAATGTGCCACAAGTTATTGAAAATTTTGAAAATGTTGAAAGTGATAATGAAAATGCTCAACATGTGGAAAATTTTGACATAAGAGGTGAGAATGTGGAAAACTTTAACATGGAAGGTGGAATTGCCTCACCAAGTGAACCATATGTAACACCTAATTACTTTAGAAATGAAGACCCTCTCATGGATGAAAGACAAATTCCAAATCCAAGACCTTCAAGAACCCCAAAATGGTTATTTGAAATCGATGAGAACATTATTGCGAATCTTGAATGCAAGAGGTCAACAAGAACCATTCGGTTATGGGCTACAAAACTTTTCAACCAAAATTTTAGCAATAAGACATTGACCGAGCAATGCCAACTCTTTGTTCAATTGCTAAAGATGATAAAGATGAGACCATTGCTAAACAAATTGAAGATTCGTATGAACAAGAAGACAGAGAGAAATTCTATTATTGCAAAAAATCTATTTGATGCTCTCAATTCTATGGGAAAGAATACCAAAGAAAGAGATAAGAGAGCCGCTCGAAGAGTGATTAAAACCTCCTTAGTAAGCCATCAATTGAGGAAGGCTCATCAAATGAGATAAACTTGTGTTGATTTTAACATAAACCATAAAACTTTGGATAGAGCACTTGCATGAAGACAAAGACTTGACAATCCACTTCAACAAGATACATGGGCATTTGGTGGGAGGCTTCCATGTGTTGATAGAAAGTTGACTAACAATGTGAAGGAAGAGATTCAACAATTTTGGCACTCTAATTTTAGAGTGTCACCCAATGTAAAGGATGTTTTGAAATTAAGAACGGCAACCGAGACTGCACACCGCATCCCAAACATTTCTTGGAATCAAGCCAAACAATGTTGTACAAATTTTTTTGTGAATTACATCCAACTTTGCAAATATCACAAAGGGCCTTTGAATCTTTGAAACCATTTTATTGTGTTCCTCTTAAGATTCGCAATATCTGTTGTTGCAAGTACCATGTGGAGTTTTCAATGTACCATGAACTTTTATGTCATATTCATTCTACGATGCATACTAATGAGATGTTGCAGGAGTGTGGTGCAATGCTATTTCCGAGATCATCAAGAGACTTGCAAGATCTATTTTTATGCCCTAGAGATGATGGCTTCTATTTCTATAGAAATGATTGTTTGAATGAGAAGTGCTCAGAATGCGGTGGGTTGTCAAAGTTTGTTTCATGTTTTCATGAGGGTAGCGAACACAAGTTTGGAAATAATTATGTTGAGAAAAAAAGATACGAGACAGTGAAATATACTTTGAAGATTGGAGGTGAAGGTTCTAGATGCAAATTAGTCTCAAGAGAAGTGAGTATTGCTGATTTTATTTTGGATTTTAAGGAAAATATTTTCTACAAGTATGCAAGGCACACCCATAGGTCTCAGTGGTTGGATCAACAGTTCAGGATGTGTAAGAACTCTTTCCCAATTGGCACTATTGTATCGGTCGTTGATTTTGCAGAGAACTATACATTGCAACCACAGAATGAGGTATAGTCTCAGTACTACAATTCAGTCCAGATTGCTATTTTTGTTCACATTACATATAGACATGCTCCTAATAGTACAGAAGAGGACAGGAAGATAATCAGGGAGTATCATTTTTATATGAGCAATGATAGATCACACTCCTCTGAGTATGTGCAACATTCTTTCGAGAATTTTTTTGAGTTCTTGCATGAGAAAGATATTGCAATTGACCGACATATAATATGGTCAGATAACTGTACGGGTCAATTCAAGAATGCGCGTATGTTTTATTGGTTGAGTAGAATGCACGTGGAGAGGCATATACCTCATATTTGGTGTTTTTTTGAGGCGGGGCATGGGAAGGGAGATCATGATGGAGCAGGTGCATGTTTGAAGAGAGCTCTAGTTAAGGAGCAATTGAGGATTTCAGGTGCAAATTTCTCTGATGCACGTTCTATTGTTGATTGGTGTAGTTCAGCATTGTCACATGGAGGTACTCTTGATTTAGCAGTGAGCAGATTCTTTTGGTTGGTTGAGGAGGGAATAGTGGGAGATAGATTGGATTTTCAAACAATTAAAGATTCTTCAAAGATGCATTCATTTCTCAGCTCAGACGCAAGTACATGGACCATTTGGACATGAGCATTGGCTTGTTTTTGTCAGAGTTGTCTTCAGTGTGATTGGGATCAGTGCGAGTCAAGTGAGTGGGTTGATACGTGGCTTCCCCACTATCTAACTCCTTTATCTCAAACAATATCCTTGTCAAATGATGACATGGGAAGTTCAATTGAGTATGATCGTCTATCAGAACTTGTACATCCAGGACATGTTTTTGCAGTTGTTGCACTACAAGGGAATGAAGAGAGATCATAATATTGGTTGGCACGATCTGTACAAGGAAAACAAAAGCTAACACAACCAGTGACAGATGATGATGGGTTCACATATCCTACAGGTTCAGTTGTTGTTGTGGGAACTTGGTTGCGAACATACATGATTAGAAAGAATGGCATAGCTGCATTTGAAGACTGATGCCTTCCTAAATGGACAAGGTAAGCAAATGACAAACAACACACAAAAACCAAAAGATCATTTGTGTTAGTCAATCAAAAACTAATTTAAAAAGACATACAAAGAGAGATACTAAAAACATGAAAGCATTTTTAACTAACAAAGCAAACATGATGAGGCATCTCCAAATACCTCCTAACATGCTCTTAGTTTATTTCTCCCTTGTTCCTCTCCTCTCCAAGTCCCAAATGAGTGTAGCTCTCAGCAGCTTTTTGCATTATGGATGCTTATGGAGGATTGAGATTGTAGTATAGCTCTAAATGTGAAATGAAAAGCTAATGCTATGCTATTGATGCTAAAATGATATATTTTAACCAAAACAACAAGATATTAGATTGCCTATGCTAAAATGCTCTCTTAAAATGCCTATAGCTTAAATGCATACAAGTTTTCAGGATCTGGATTATGAAGAAATGGGCTCTATTTATAGGAAAAATGGAGCAATGGATGGTTGAGATTGAACAATCTTAACAATGGTCAGGATTGAATGATTTCAAATCCATGTGAAGGCTTTCAACCCAATCTCAGGATGACAAGTGTCAATGTGAGATAGGTTGAGAGGGGAGGGAATAAGCATTAAATGCCTGATATGACCTTGGGAGCTAAGGTCAAGGTTGGTTGAATGAATAAATTCTTTATTCAAAGAATAAAGCTTTTATCCAATGGATAAACTCTTGTGCAAATATGAAATGGATGAATATGGTCAAAACAATAAATGTTTGGGGAGACAAGTTTGAAATAACCATAAATGGTTATGTAAGAGCCATAAATGGTCATGTAAGAGCCATTAGTTGTCTTGGAAGACTTTGGGGGTTAATTTGTTGAACACAAAGCATTAAATGCTTTTCAAAGACTTTGGAGTCTTTGAGAAGTGACTTCATTTTGCTTAGGAATGTGACAATAATTAGGGGATGAATTAGGCTAATTAGGAAGGGGTTAGAAGAATCTAGAAGGGGATTAGATTTTGCAAGTGGATTTGGTGGGTGAGGGAAAATAGGATTTTATTAAAATAAAAATTCATTTATTTCAATAAATGTGTGCAAGTTGCATTTGTAGGAAAATGCAAGTGGGGGGGGATAATGATTTAAATAAATGTTTTATTTAATTTATTTAAAAGAGGAATAGGGGGATTTAATTAAATAAATAGATTTTATTTATTTAATTGATTGGAATTTGATTTAATGAATTAATTAAAATAAATTGAATAATTTATTTAATTAATAGAAGAATGTTTGGGGATGAATTAATTAAATATTTAATTTAATTAATTGATGGCTAGTGGATTTTTAATCAAATAAATAGCGAATATTTATTTAATTAAGCTGGATAGAATTGTGTGACTACATTTGCCCCTCTTTGAGACGGTGCAGTTTATCGCATTGTTTCAAAGAAAGAAAAACTGGTGTGAAGAAAATGCCCCATAAAATGTAAATTTAATGGGTGGTATGCCCCCTCGAGAGATAGGCTGAAAAATTACGAAAAATTGGGCGATCTCTCGAAAAAGAATGAAAATTGGCGAGGTGGTAGAAGAGAAGAAGTTAAGCATACGGGTGAAAAATAGAAGAAATCGGGAATAACAAGGAGAAATGGGGGGCTCGGGAAGTTCACGGGGACCATGGCGATGAGCGGGGAGAAGTTACGGTGACGACGAAGTGTATAAATGGGGTGAAATGGGCGAAAATAGGATCATTTGTGATCGCGACCATTTGAAAACTAGAGCTCTGATAGGAACATTTGGAGGAGCGAGTAGCAGCGACGATGCCAATTTCGATCACCGAGCACAGATTCGAGCGGGTCCGACCGTTCCAGCGCCCAGATGACTACGGACCAGCGGTACGCAAATTCAAAAACTTAATTTTTGTGCATTTTTTATAGGTTTTTAATTGAGTCCAAGTCAAGTCGGAGCAAGAGCACTGGAACTATGGTTTTGGCGCTTTTGCTCCATAAACTAGCGCTATTGCACCGCAATAGCGCTATTGTCCCTTGGTTTGAGTGTTTTTGCCCTACATTAGCGCTATTGTATGCAAGTTTGGGCGCTATTGATTAAGTAGCACTATTGTTGGGTTAATTGAGCGCTATTGTGTTAAAATAGCGCTATTGTATAAGGGTTTTAGCGCTTTTGCAGTTTGAACGCTTTTGTATAGCTGATTGAGCGCTGTTGTTAGAGTTGTAGTGCTATTGTTAGGAAACTAGCGCTTTTGAAGGTAAAATAGCGCTTTTGAAGGTAAAATAACGCTTTTGCTTTAGGATAAAGAAATGCCCCTGTTTGGATGAAGAAAATCTCCCGATGCCTAATGATGGATGGTTGGCGATGTGAAGTGGGAGTTGTTTTGAACCATAGCAGCCTGAAGAGACTTAGGTCATTTGTTAGGATAAATGCCTATTGAAGTCTAGGTGGCCATGATTACTTACTTGTTGAGACCCGAAGATACTTGATCAAAGTATCTGTTGATAGTCTAGGTTTAAACTTAAGAAAGTTTGAAAATAAAACAACTGATGGTGATTGATAAATGTCCATGTGCAGGAGGATCTGCGCGTGTTGCAGTTATGCGAGCGCCATCCTGCGACACAAGGGTTGCGGGACCGATTGACTCAGGCAGAGATAAACTGCATTGCCGCAACTGGATTATACGAGGTGAGCACATGTCCGTGATTCGTATGAATCATGGATTGATCACAGCACTAGTAGAGCGGTGGCACAATGAGACGTGCACCTTCCATTTGGCATAGGGGGAGATGACCGTGACCTCAGAGGACATGTGGCGCATCCTTCGGATTCCGATTCGAGGAGAGCTGGTCACATACGATAGATCCTGGGGGACTATGGCAGTGCAGAGGATTTTTGATGAGGATCTGTTCATTGATGATGGCTCGATTGCGTGGGAGGATATAGCAGCACTATATGAGCCTCTTCTAGCAGTTTTGCCAGGGATTGTGGGAGGTCTGTTGTGTCCAGAAAGGCGGTCACATGGGTTGGCGGTGGGATGGGGACAAGTTATCGAGATGATGATGACCGAGGGGACCCGATTTGCATGGGGGCCGTGCGTGTTGGCGCACATGTATCAGGAGCTCCATGAGGTAGTATATAGGGGGAGGGGTTCCTTAGCAGTGGGCATGACGCTACTACATATTTGGGCTTGGGAGCACCTACCAGTGACTCGACCAGTGAGTCTGAGATTCCATGCAGTGGATCATCCGTACATGTTTATGTATAGTGGCATGATGAGTCAACCCCACCTGGGGAAGTTAGAGTGGTGGCGACGAGCATTAGATGATCTGGATGCAGTTATATGGCAGCCATACTTGGAGTGTGAGCCATGGGATGATGATGCAGAGACACTGCCTTACATTTTTATGACCCGATTCCTCATTGGGAGGACCGCATACCATGTGGAGAGACAGGTACCCGGGAGAGTGATGAGGTAGTTCGGACGGCAGCAAGGACTGCGTATTGGATCTGGAGAGTATGCGTGAGTGATTCGAGAGAGGTATGCATGGGGTCCAGTGCTACCTTATGATCAGGCACTGGCAGAGTTTCAGACACTGCAGGCGAGGCCATGGGACCTACGACCAAGGGATCTTGATGCAAGGGTGACAGATGAGTATACGTAGTACCGGGCGGCACACCCGATCCCACCGATATCGGATCCAGCAGAGCCGGTCCCAGTGTTTGAGGATGAGAGGGGACAGAGATGGAGGAGGGCAGGAGGTCGAGGGGATGGAGGAGGTGGAGGTGGAGGAGGTGGAGGAGGTGGTGGAGGAGATGGAGGAGGTGGAGGAGGAGATGGAGGTGGAGGTGGAGGATTGGGGATGTGGAGCCAGCGGAGAGGGAGAGGTGGACTGCCTTTACAGATATCACAGGGACCATTGATACCAGGAGGAGTTCAGCTGAGTGGGAGAGGTGGACAGCCTTTACAGATATCATAGGGACCAGTGATACTAGGAGGAGTTCAGCTAAGTGGGAGAGGGATGGAGAGAGAGATCTTGATGGACAGAGGAGAGGGGACTACTGGAGAGGGTGGTGCAGGGGAGGCAACTATGGACACCGGGGAGGGAGCCACTGGAGATCTGCAGGATCACATCATAGTGCGCTTGTAGATGCGGATAGAGGATTTGGAGGCAGAGGTGGCCGCTAGGGATGTGTAGCTATTTGCACAAGAGTCAGAGCTGACGGTGGTGCTGCGGGAGAGAGATACTGCAGTGGAGAGATTGGCGAAGCTACAGGAGAGATTCCAGGTTGGAGTAGGAGCACAAGGCCCAATAGGGGAGGTTATGAGGCAGTTTGGGCGAGCACAGGCTAAGATAGAGTACTGGCGGGGGTTATATGAGCAGGTGGTGCCAGTGAGTCAGCGAGCTCTCAGTTATACTCAGATGCGGCAGACTAGATCAGAGCGATTGCAGAGGATGCAGAGCAGTGGGGGAGTGATGGGTCCTTTGAGGCAGGAGAGATAAGGGGATGCAGGAGGGAGTGGTGGTTCGATGAGGCCTCCATGGAGAGATGGAGTAGGGGGTGCAGGCACTAGTGGTGGAGCAGGTGGAGGTGTTGGGACAGCATCGGGCCAGAGTGGCATTTGAGAGAGCATTTTTGCATCTATGTATTTCTATCATTATTTTGTGGACTGTATCTTGGATGGCTCTTGGTAGCCGATTGACTTCATTGTACTCTGATTTATGAGATGAGATATATGAGGAGATCCCATATTTTGATGATATGCATTTGATTATGTATGGATGTTTATGCAGGATGATGAGTTTATTGCTTAGATGGATATGTGTACATGTATGTATTTGATGAGATGTTTCTTATATGCATGTTTGTATGATGATTTATGATGTTGGATACTGACATATGACTGGAGGTTTATATATATATATATATGATTTGTTTGATTTTTGATGTAATTCTTTATATATGTGATGTCATGATGATGATGTATGCTTATGATAATTTATGAATAGGATTTTGGTGTTTCCCATTGCGATGTAATGATGAGATGATTTTATGCAATGTGTAAATGATTTGATTTTATGTATGGATATGCATCTAGATGTGTTTTTAGATGAATGTAATATGGATAAACCAAATGTAAAGTACAAATGTTCATATGATAATGCCTAAACGAATGCACTTGTAAAATGGATATATAAAATGGTATGGTACTAATGTTTGGAAACAAATGGACTTATGATTCTAAATGCTTAAATATGATCTAAGTAAAAAGTGATAATGTGATGATACTATAACTTATGACTTGAATAATTGTATCCTAATGCAATTAAAAATGGATAATGAAATGTAATGAATCCTAAAATGTGCCTAATAAGATACTTTAATAAATGAATGAATGAATGCACCTTTTAACTATAAATGAATGGATGCAATGATAAAGGATAATGGATAAATGAAATGATGATGGATAATTTGGACACTAAATGCATGCATAGTAAATGAGTTTAAAAACAATAAAAGACAATTTGATCCTACGAATGAATCTAATTATTTATGATGGATGCAAGTGATGCAAATTTGTAATGAAAACTAATGTCAAAAATGAACTATATGCAATATGAAGTTTAAAAATGACATGAATGGACTGAAATGCAAGATGCACCTAAATGCGATGATGATATGATCATGAGGAATGCAAGGTTTTTAAGACTTGACATGATGCATTGATGATGTATCAGAGTACTTGGTCGTGATTGTATCCAAGACTAGCTTAATTTTCACATTTCACATATAAAGCCTATATATGAATGCGTGAATGGATGGGTATATGCAATGGAATGCAATATATAAACAGATGAGATGAAGTGATGATCCATAGTGCTCTATTTTCATCATTGAGCTTTAAAATGTTGGAAGAGAATACAAGCATCTTGACATAATGATTCAAGATGACCTGAGTATTCCTTTCATGGATTTTGTATAGCAAGTTAATACAAACGTCTTGATATAAGGGTCAAGCCGACCAGAGTATTGCTTGTGGAACAGACAAGGATTATCTTCGTTCATGCATGACTTGGATCGTCCTCCTTGATCTTAGGCTGATCATATCCTGAGACAAGTGCATACTGTACTAAGAGATAAAAACTGTTATCCAATTGGGATGAGGAGGAACCAAGGAATGAGCATTGTACCTGCAAACAAACAGTACATACATAAAGAATAAAGAATAAGGATCCTTGGTAATGGTTCATGCCCATATGGTCAAGGTATACGCTGTAGTCAGCAAGCCGTAATGATCCATGACTGCATTTGGCATAAGATCACATAGCTTGGTGAACTTCCCACGTAGACACCATTAGTACATGCCCCAGAACTTCATCGGAAATAATGTGCAAATGATACAAAACAATGTTGAAAGATCCCAATACAGATAAACAAATGATTGTACTCATAAATCAACCAAGTATTTGCTAGCTTAACATAATTTTCTTGTCAAAGAAAACATCACTTTTGTCTTTGTTTTGGTAAGGAAGGATGCATCCTTGTTTGAAGACAGTTTTGAGTGTTAATGTGGATTGTGTGGTCGATTGGTAAATGGTCATTGTGCAAGTAGTTTGTCAATGTTTGTTTTGGTATCTGCATGGATAAGTATGTACAAGGTGTTGTCATGTTTTTGTGTGATTTTCAATTTTTTTTTATGTTTTGGATTTTTGAATTGTTTTAAATGTTTTTGGATTTTTGAGAGATATTTTCCAATGTTTTTGGTATTTTTGATGATTGTTTGAATGAAGAACTTTAATGAATCATAAGACAATGTAGAATCCACTTCTATCAATAGGTTAAATGCGTTGCCCCCAGTTTTAGACATGACTATGAAAAAGCGGGATGCAAGATGTATGGAGTATTTGCTTAATTGCAAATGAATAACAAGCCATGGTTTTGGATAGATGGATGTATGTATGAAGTAGATGTGATCGCAACAAGTCTGAAAGACAATGGAGCCATAGCCTTTACGAGTGGCGCCTGTTTGCCAGGTTTTCACCATCGTACTTACCCAAGGTGCCACCGGAGTGGTTGTTCACCATTTGGATGCATGATTTTTCTTTACTTTTTTGAATGTTTTTGTATTTTCTTTAGGACATTTTTCTGAATGTTTTTGGTATTTTCTGGTATGTGGGGGAGCTTGATGCTCTGTACAGCTTAGGTATAAAACCGTTTTAGGTGCATGATGTTGATTGGATCTGCAAACGGTTCTCCTTCTGATGTAGCCAACTGATATGCCCCAGACTCGAAGATAGCAGTGACAACATATGGGCCCAGCCAGTTTGATTCAAACTTGCCCTGATGTTCTCTATTTGGTTGGTTGTGAGGATTCTCTCGGAGAACAAGATCACCTACCTCAAATGTACGAGGTCTAACTCGATGATTGTAGCTTCTTCTCATGCGCTGCTGATAGGCTTTGAGATGATTGTATGCAGCGTGTCGCTTCTCATCAAGTAACTCTAAGTCTTGGAGGCGTGAGACTCTGTAAGCTTCATCATCTATCAGATTATGCAAGGAGACCCGTAATGATGGTATCTCAACCTCAATAGGCAAGATAGATTCTGCACCATAGACCAATGAATAAGGAGTTGCACCTGTAGGGGTTCGAATGCTAGTTCGATATGCCCATAGTGCTGGATTCAGTTGAACATGCCAATCACGGCCGACATCATTGACTGTCTTCTTTAGGATCCTCAATATGTTTTTATTGGATGCTTCAGCCTGACCATTTCCTTGTGGGTAATAGGGGGTGGAAAAGCGGTGTTGGATGTGAAATTTCTCACAAAGTTCACGAGCATCCTGATTTTTGAAAGGAAGACCATTATCTGTGACGATGGACATGGGCACACCATACCGGCAGATGATGTAGTTGAGGATGAATGAAGCAATCTGCTTGCTGGTGACTTGGGTAAGTGGAACAGCTTTGATCCACTTTGTGAAATATTCAGTGGCAGTAATAATGAATTTATGGCCATTAGATGAAGATGGATGGATTTTACCCACAAGGTCAAGACCCCATTGACAAAAAGGCCATGGTGTCATGATTGGTTGTAGTTCCTGGGCTGGTGCATGTATCAAGTCACCATGAACTTGACATTTCTTGCATTTTCTGACAAAGTAGTAGGAATCTTTTTCCATAGATGGCCAATAGTATCCATTGCGCAGGAGTTTCTTGGCTAGTGACAGACCACTTGAGTGAGTCCCACAAATTCCTTCATGTACCTCTTCCAAAGCCTTTGTTATCTCATCTTGTTCCAGACATTGAAGGAGAGTACCATCAAGACCGCGTCGGTATAGGGTTTCGGCAATAATGGTATATCAACCAGTTTGGCGAATGAAGGTTTTACGTTGGTTATTTGATTGGTTGGGAGGAAGGGTGTGATCGTGGAGATAGGTGTAGAATTCACCATACCATGGGGATTTAGAGCCGACAAGGTGACATATCATTTCGGATTCAGGGATATCATAAGCGGGAATCCAAAGCTGTTCGACCAAGAACTCATAGCGTGTTGAATTCTGTGGAAGATCTAGTAGAGATGCGATGGTAGCATTAGCAGCTCGATTCTAATCTCTTGGTATCTACTCAAAGGTAATTGTAGTAAATGATGACTTTAGATTGTCCACCATTTTCTTATACGACATGAGTTTATCATCCTTTGTCTGATATTCATCAGTTGCTTGTCGAATGACCAGTTGTGAGTCACCATATACTTGTAGTTCTTGTAATTTCCATTGTACGGATAGCCTGAGTCCTATGATCAAGGCCTCATACTCTGTGATGTTGTTAGTACATGGAAATGTGAGCCTGTAAGACTTCGGGATGCTGTCACCTTGGGGTGTGATAAATAGAATGCCTGCCCCCGAGCCGTGCCTAGTGTATGAACCATCAAAATATAGTTTCCATAGTTGTGCTGTTGTGATCATGAATATCTCTTCATCTGAGAAATTGGAAATGAGAGGATGATCACCTATGAGTGGTGCATCGGCCAACTGATCTGCAATGACCTGACCTTTGATAGCTTTACGGTCTACATACTCGATGTCAAATTCACTTAGAATCATTACCCATTTGGCCAAGCGGCCTATCAATGCTGCTTTGCTGAGTAAATACTTGAGCGGATCAATCTTTGCAATGAGTTGCACTTTGTGTGTTAACAGATAGTGCCTTAGTTTAGTGGCTGCTAAGATTACTGCTAGGCAAGCTCGCTCAATAGGTGTGTAATTGAGTTCATAGCCCACCAGTGTGCGAGAGATGTAGTAAACAACACACTCTTTTCCTTCTGTATTATGTTGTGCCAGTAGTACACCCAATGCTATACTTGTTGCTGAGATATATAGTAACAATGGTCTACTCGGATCTGGTGGCATCAGTAATGGTGGATTCATGAGATAGTCATTAAGTGTCTAAAATGCTTGTTGGCATCGGGCATCCCACTGGAAGCGGATGTTCTTGTGTAGTAGGTGTGTAAGTGGGTGACACTTATCAGCCAGTTGTGCAATGAATCTTCGGATGGATTGAAGTCATCCTTGTAATGTCCTTAGCTGACTGATATTATTTGGTGGTGGCATATCCATGATTGCTTTAACCTTTGCTGGATCGACCTCAATGCCTTTGCTTGAGACAATGTATCCTAGAAGCTTCCCAAAGGTCACTCCAAAGACACATTTCTTTGGGTTGAGTCGAACAGTATTGTTCCAGTCTATCAAAGATTTTATCTACGATGTGGAGATGCCCTTCTCTGGTGAGTGATTTTGCTAGTAAGTCATCCACATAATCTTCCATCATAGTATGCATCATGTCATGGAAGATGGTGGTCATTGCTCTTTGATAGGTTGCTCCTGCATTCTTTAGACCAAAGGGCATTACATTCCAGTAATATGTGCCCCATGGACATGTGAAGGCTGTCTTATGTTGGTCCTCTGGTGTGATCTTTATTTGATTGTATCCTGAAAAGCCATCCATGAGTGAAAGTATGGCATGTCCTGCTGTCAGATCCACTATGATGTTGATATTTGGTTGGGGGAAGTCATCCTTAGGACATGCCTTATTCAGATCTCTGAAGTCAGTACAAATGCGGATGCCCCCTTTTGGTTTGCCGATAGGCACAATGCTGGAGATCCATTCTGCATAATCAATTGGCCTAATGAAACCAACATCTAGGAGTTTCTTGTGTTCTGTTTTGACTAGTACTGCAATCTGGGGATGCATCTTACGAAGCTTCTACTTGATAGGTTTGGCTCCTTCTGCTACAATGAGGTGATGCATGACTAAATCAGGATCAAGCCCAGGCATGTCTGCATACGACCATGCAAAGTTGATCTGATGCTTCTGGAAGAACTCTATAAACTTAGGTTGTTCCTCTGGAGTGAGAAGAGATGCCAGATGTATGATATGAGGATTTTCAGGAGTCCCCACATTATACTCTTTGGTTTCCTCGATGAGAATCGTTGATCGTTCCTGTTGTACATTAGCAGGGAGAATGTCAAACCCTTCATCCTCAGGCACCTCAGAGAGGTTTTCACCATTGGATATGCTCTTTCTTTTTACTTTTGTCGGATCAAACAGTGCCATAGTGTGGTTTTCACTGGAAGATCCATGTTTTATTGTTATATTTTTGCAGCTGAAAGGTTTGGCATCTGCCCCGAAGTATGCTGCGCTATTAAGTTCAATGGCGAACCCAGCTTTGTGATCCCCACTTGGTAGGTTATCCCTTAATTCCAAAAAGTCAATGATAGCCTCATCCTTTTGGAAGAAGTCAAGGCATGGGGAATTAGGTTGGTTCCATTCGATGAGTTCAGGGTGGATAATGGGCATTGCTTCATCGATTAGGTTAAGTGCGTTATATGTATCAGTGAGGGTTAAGACATTATGGTGAAGGTCATTAATGGTACTCTCCCTGTCAGAATCAGGCGTAGGATGAGACATAGGGTCTGTGTAAGATGTTTCCATTTTAGGAACCCAAGTGGTCTTTATCTGTGCTTCTCCGTAAACAGGGATATCTTTGCGTGGTGGAGGTGGTGATGTGTCTTCCTCATCTGAAGTGTTAAGCTGTACCAAATCAAATTCCCATTCATGTGAGTCGGTCTCTGAATCACTTTCTAGCATCCGATTACTATACCATACTGGGATATCCTTTGAGTTAAATACTGTAGGTGTGATTGGTTGATGTACCTTTGTAATGATTGGTGCTGTAGGAAGATTGATGGGGATTAAAGGATTTGGTAAAGGGAGTATCGGTAATATTGACTTCATGACTTCTGCTAAAATTGCCGGTGCCATAGATGCTGCTGTGGGTTCTGATACAGTTGTTGCTGCTAATGGTGTTATGGATGTTATTGTTGTTGTGGATGGGATTACAGGTTTAATTGGTGGGATGAGTGGCATTGGTGATGGTTGTGTTGGGATTCTGAGCCTCAATGGGGTAGTTGTGATGGTGTTTGATGCTGCTTTGATAATGAAAGGTGTCCTTTTGGCAGTAGGCTGACATAATGGTTTGCTGGGTTTTCCTTTGAATTTTAATTTAGGAAAAATCTCTTTTTCAAAGCCTAGGCCTGTATTACCTTTGGGCTTTAATTCCGGTAGCAGAGGTTCATGTCGTCCTTGTTTGCAATATCCTAAAGCACTCTGACCATCATACCCCATTCTTTGCATAATGAGGAGACCTTTGCCATACTGCTCTGTAGGAAGTTTAACTTGTGGTATATCAGTGGTGATGGGATCTTTATAGATCCAGTCTGCTAAGTCCTCATCTTGGGTTTCTTCTTCTTGACTCTTTCCAAGGATGAAAGGCATCAAAGTACATGCTAGCGTGACTAGTGGTTGCTGGAGTACCTGCTGTGGTTTACCATGTGTTCTAGGGGAAATGGGCATTTGTCCCACACAAAAGAGTTGACTCAGGTTGTATTCCCCAGGACCTTCCTCTGCTATCTTCTTCTTAAGCTTTTCTTGCTTGGGTATAGTGGTGTTTGAACTGGCAAGAGAGGCAGGACTTATATATGATGTGGAGGAAATGGCTTCTCTATTATTAGGAATGGTAATCTCTGGTTGATGGTTGATATTATGGCAATATGCAAAGGGATTGGCATCGCCCAGGGTTGTGATCTCTACACCGTTATGTGGGAACTTGATACATTGATGGTAGGTAGATGGAACGGCTTGCATGGCATGTATCCAGGGTCTCCCTAACAATAGATTATATGGAAGAGGAAGGTCCAGAACCTGACAGATGATGTGTTTTACCACAGGGCCCACTCGGATTGGTAGTACCACAACTCCTTTGGATGGCCACTCTGCATCGTCATAGGCTTTGATCGTGATCTTCTTACGAGGATCCACTGATTCTACTGCATATCCCAATGTTGTGACCAACTATAGTGTACAAATACTTAGGCCTGCTCCATTATTGATCAAGACTCGCTTGATCCTATGCTGGTTAATAAATCCTTCAATGTGGAGTGAGGCATTATGTGGTTGTTGGAAGGAAGAGTTGTCACTTTCAGAAAAAGTGAGACAAGGTGATGACTTGAAACTTCCAACCATGGCTTGAAATTGGTCTGTATTCAGATTTGCAAGGACTGACACCTCTTGGAGTGCTTGATCCAAGATAGTTTTATGAGATGGCGATAGACGCAAAAGCTCTAAAATGGATATAAGCGCAAGGGTTTTGTCTAATTGTTCCACAAGATTGTACTGCTTTGGGATGGAGGTGGTGCCTTGTGGAGCTGCCTTTATGGTAACTTTGTCGTGATGCGTAACAACATTGCAATTTGAGTTGGGATTTTTGAAGGTTATGGTTGCAACTTGTTTATTGGCATCGTACAGATGATTTACAGTGTAATTATATGCAGCCTGTGTATAATCTGTGGTATCAGTGCCTCGCCTAGAAGTGGAAGGACCCCTTTGATCTTGTGATGGAAGTGGATTTTTGAACATTAGATGATCATTATTTGTTGTTTTTGGGTCATGTCCTTCAATTTCAATTTCTCCTCGATCAATAAGATCCTGAATCAGATCTTTCAATTGGTGACAATTACTTGTCTTGTGTCCTCTTCCTTGATGGAATTCACAGTGTTTAGTATCTCTCCACCATGCCGGTTTGACCTGAGGCTCATAGTTTGATAGTTTAGGTAGAGTGACCAAATTTTGAGAAATGAGTTGTCTCAATACTGTTTCAATGGGTTCCCCTAAGGGAGTGTAGGTGCGTTTCTGTTTTTGCTGACGAGGTCTAGGTTCATCGTGAGATGTGATGCGACCTTGATTGGAAGGAACATTTGTGTTATTCTGGGGTGGAAGATTTTGTCCAGCAAATCGAACCACAGGTTGTGCATTTTGTATAGTCCTGGCATCCACAACCCCATCGTTGACGATATTCTTGTTTTTATTCCAGAAGTTTGGTTTATCGCTATTGAAGCATGGGCGAGGACCATCTTTTGGTTCATTAAAGATTTTGATGAGTCCTTTCTTGATGAGTGCTCGTTCACATTTTAAACCCTTGGTGATCATATCATTAAAAGAGTCTGTGTCTTGGACATCCAGGTGAAATTCCATTTCTTCGTTTAAGTTGGAAATGAATATTTCCACTAGTTCTTGTTCAGGTAACTAAAGAGAATGTCTGCTAGACATTTGACGCCATCGTTGCATGAATACTGAGAATTGTTCACTTGGTTTTTGTTTGGTGTTGCACAGATCAGCCATGGTGATGTCGCGTTCAATGTTATGAGAGTAATGAGCTAGGAACTTCTGGATGAGTTCCTCAAATGTTCTAATGCCTCCTGGTAGTCGGGAAAACCATGATGTGGTTGCTCCTCCCAAGCTTTGGGGAAAAAGGTGCATTAGGTAGGTGTCTTCATATGCCACTTCAAGACAAGAAAAATGAAATTCTCTGACATGATCACGAGGATCTCCCTTTCCCCTATATTTTTCGAATTTGGGTGTTTTGAATCCTCTTGGAAAGGCTGGCATATAAAGATTCCTATCAAAAGGATAGGGACAGATGTCATTGAGTGAGAATTGGTTAGTCTTGACACCACTATGAAGCTGTTGGGTGAGATTCTCGACTTGTTGCCGCAACATTTCCATTTCATTTGGAGGAGGAGGTGGTGGGTTACCTCGAGGAATGTTATATCTAATGGGATCTCTACCTCTTTCTTCTTCATGGTGACTTTGTCTTTCTGATGCTTGTCTTAATTGGGCAAGATCAAAGTCTGAGGGGAGTTTGGCTCCTTCTTGAGCGAGTTTTAAGAAGTGAGCATCCGCATTGCTCCTGAGTATTTCGTCAAACAATCTGTTAAAGAGAGGGTTATGCTGAGCCCTTTCTATTGTTGCAGGAGTAGGAGTACTTGGGTTTTCATCATTCGCATTTCCTCCAAATGCTTCTTGGAATTCATTGAGATTTTCCTCTTCTTCTTCTTCTATTTCTATTTCTCATTGTCGTGACTATGATCGAGTTTGAGCCTTTTTGTTTATGAGTCTTTGTTGAAATTGCATGAAAATGATGATGAGTTTTTGATGAAATGAGAGATTGATGATTGGTGAATTGTGTTGCATGTGGATCTCTAACACTTTTAAGGTAGATGTAACCGAAATTCCTTCTTTGAATTGCTTGCTTGTTTGATAAGATTTGACGTGATAGGGTGTAGAGAAATCTGAGATGTGTTACAGATTGGACTACGTTGCAATGAGAGGATTCACTCATGAACTAGTTTTAACCTGCGTAGATGTGTTTCTTAGGATGAGCTTATCCTAGATGTAGAAACAATCTAAAAAAAAGTGATGTGATGTGTTTGATTTCAAGCAATATCTAAAAACAGAACTTTGGTACAAGGACCTCTTAATGTTTTTGAGAGTTTGGAATGAATTGATGATGTATGAGTAAGATGATGGATGAATAAGATGATGGATGAAATGTTTTCAACTTCAATAAAAACTTTGTGTCACAAATGGGACAAACTCTACCTCTTCCCTTTCAGGTGTTGATGGTATTTCTCGAGCTATGTTGTAGGTGATACAGACGTTTGGGAAGAAGTTTGGATTAATCTTTCCTCCTTGATTTTTGTGATAACTCAGAGCTCTATATTGCATAAAAGCTCTGCGGTTCAATGATTCTGAATCAAATTCGTTTGTTTTACCTTGAAGGTATAGACGCATGGGATGTAGAAAGACTCTATGGGAGACAAAGATTTGTCAATTGATATAGAAGAATTTCCTCCTTTTGATCAAAGCCTTTGAGATTAATGGTCTTCTTTTCAAGTTGATATTCTGATGACACTTCTTCTTTCGCAAGATGTGAAGAATGGTCATAAAATTTTTGATTCTTTGTTGTTTTGCACTTTGTTTTTTTTGATGCGTTTGGTTGTTTTTGGTAAGATGTTGGATGAATACTTTGTTTTTGGGGATTGATTTCCTGATTTGATGTTTCTTTGACAAGAAAACAAAGCAAGCACACAAACACAAGAATGTTGCCTAAAAGGCACAAATGAGTATGGGTCTAGATCAACCCAATCCTTGGACTTTTATATAACCCTTCCTTTAGATGTATTTTAAGGTGTATTTCCAAAGCCTGAAGTCGGCTCAATTTGCACTTGGTCTGTAAAATGAACACACTTCAAACACTTTTTATCCCTAAGGTCAAATGGCCAGTTGTGATAAATTTAGCCCACATCTTGACATTTCTTCGACTTTGGTACTACATACCTTATGAATCCCGCCGTGGTAGGTAAGGATGTGATATACTAAGTCTTGCATGAGCATAAAAAATAGATGATCCCTATGATGGGGGAGTCACCACTTTTATCAAGCCACAAGCGACTTTTCAAAAAGCTATGTTTCTACTCAAGGAAATATGTATGGTGAGTATCTTGGGAGCAAAACCATCTATGCTCTTGCACTAAATTATATCGCAAATATTCTCAATCAATAGAACGGGTGGGTTACTACTTAAAGGTGTTTAGTCATGTTTGATGTTTTTGGACATAAGTTCATTCTGCAGTGACATACTTAAGAGCCTTGTAATTGGTGGTGGGGCCCATTTGTCCTTTTGGCCAATTACACTGTAGGAACAACTATACCCAAGGCTACAACTTTCGCTCTCACCTGATTTCTATAGCAGCTCGAAGGATTTACCGCTCGAGGTCGTTCCCAAGAGTATCGATCCCTTGGCAGGCCTCTCTTAAAAAGATAAAAAATTTGAGTGTTACTAACACTTTTCTCTTGCACCTAGGACCACGAAAGCCAAGGGAGAGGATAGTGTGTGTTAGAGGTAGGACCACTCGAATGACTTTTTGCACAAGCGTGCCAAACACGTAAAACACTTGTTCTTTTTAATCCATCATTTCAAAATGTGGTCTAACTATTTGGAGATGTTGCTCCAATAGCCATGGTGTTCTTTTTAACTTTCAAAGGCAATGTGTTTTGTAATCTAGAATTTGGAAATCCTAGTCAACTTAACAAAAAGCACGTTTTGCTTGAAGTAAATTGCTTGCAAGAATTGGAACAAGTGGATTGTAAGTTTTTAATTGCACCAAAATTTGAAGTGTGGCTTGTAAATTTTAGGTTCGAATTGATGCAAGGAAATCAAATTTGTGTTGTTGATTTTAAGCACCAAAAGACAAGTTATCCTAACTAGAAAGCAACAGAATTTTGTGTTTTTCAAGTTTTTTTTTTTAAGCACCAAAAGACAAGTTTGTGATTTTTATGGTGAGTTTTTAAACCTGCAAAAACAATGAATAGTTAGTAAAATCTATGTCAAAGGGGGGGCTTCCACAAGCCTAATATTTTCAATTTTTTGGTTACAAGGTGAGTTTTACAACATTATGTTGCAATAGCGCTAGTCTATGTTTAAACAGAAGCGCTATTTCACACAGAAGCGTTGAAAGAAGGATAAAGCCCGAGAGACAAAAGCGCTGAAAGAGTTTCAATAGCGCCAAAAGAACATCACAAGCGCCAAAACAAATACAACAGCGCTGAAAGTTTAACAATAGCGCTAAAATGGAAACTGTCAGTAGCACTAGAACATGTTCAATAGTGCTAGAACGTGTTCAATAGCACCGAAGCGCAACCTGTGTGACAAATTCAATAATCAGACATGTGAGTTTGCAAAAAAAAATGGTATTTTTGCATGTTCGATTCACGTCGGGTTCACCAAATGATGCCTTCCTAAATGGACAAGGTTAGGAAATGACAAACAACACACAAAAACCAAAAGATCGTTTGTGTTAGTCAATCAAAAACTAATCTAAAAAGACATACCAAGAGAGATACTAAAAACATGAAAGCATTTTTAACTAACAAAGAAAACATGATGAGGCATCTCCAAATACCTCCTAACATGCTCTTAGTTTCTTTCTCCCTTGTTCCTCTCCTCTTCAAGTCCCAAATGAGTGTAGCTCTCAGTAGCTTTTTGCACTATGGATGCTTATGGAGGATTGAGATTGTAGTATAGCTCTAAATGTGAAATGAAAAGCTAATGCTATGCTATTGATGCTAAAATGATATATTTTAACCAAAATAACAAGATATTAGATTGCCTATGCTAAAATGCTCTCTTAAAATGCCTATAGCTTAAATGCATACAAGTTTTCAGGATCTGGATTATGAAGAAATGGGCTCTATTTATAAGAAAAATGGAGCAATGGATGGTTGAGATTGAGCAATCTTAACAATGGTCAGGATTGAATGATTTCAAATCCATGTGAAGGCTTTCAACCCAATCCCAGGATGACAAGTGTCAATGTGAGATAGGTTGAGAGGGGAGGGAATAAGCATTAAATGCCTGATATGACCTTGGGAGCTAAGGTCAAGGTTGGTTGAATGAATAAATTCTTTATTCAAAGAATAAAGCTTTTATCCAATGGATAAACCTATTGTGCAAATGTGAAATGGATGAATATGGTCAAAACAATAAATGTTTGGGGAGACAAGTTTGAAATAACCATAAATGGTTATGTAAGAGCCATAAATGGTCATGTAAGAGCCATTAGTGGTCTTGGAAGACTTTGGGGGTTAATTTGTTGAACACACAAAGCATTAAATGCTTTTCAAAGACTTTGGAGTCTTTGAGAAGTGACTTCATTTTGCTTAGGAATGTGACAATAATTAGGGGATGGATTAGGCTAATTAGGGAGGGGTTAGAAGAATCTAGAAGGGGATTAGATTTTGCAAGTGGATTTGGTGGGTGAGGGAAAATAGGATTTTATTAAAATAAAAATTCATTTATTTCAATAAATGTGTGTGTAGACACCTAAAAATGGTCAACGCTTGCGGGATCATACTTTAACATTTGCACATTGCCTCATTTTAGGTTTTTGCATCGCATTAACATTTCTCCTATGTCACACACTTGGTTTTTATCATTTGCGAGCATCGAGTCATTCTTCTACATTCTTCATCTGTCTCGCTTTCAAATTTGGTCTTGTCGATAACAATCTCCAGTCATGATTTTAATCGATCTTATCCTGTCACATCAATGTGCGTTCTCATTTGTCATTATTTTGGACATCGTCAATCCTAATTAGGGTTTTGTCCTCTGATCAATCTTATCATCTGGTGATCGATTTGTCATCGGTCGTTGTCATGTTCGATCTTGTCATTTTGCGATCGATTTGTCATCAATCGTGGTCATTTTCAATATTGTCATTTTGCAATCTATTTTGTCATCGATTCTTGTCCTCTTGCGATCAATTTGTCATCAATCGTGGTCATTTTCAATATTGTCGTTTTGCAATCTATTTTGTCATTGATTCTTGTCCTCTTGTCAATCTTGTCATTTTGCGATTGATTTGTCATCGATCGTTGTTTGTCTCAATTATGTCAATTTGGATCAATTAGTCATTGTTCCTCGTCAATTGGCGCATTTATCAATCAAGTCATTTATCACATTGGTCCTTTGTTAAATTAGAATCTAATCAAGTCAATTATCTTTCATCAAGACCTAATTGTCATCTTTGCATTGCTAATTCATCTTTTAGGGTTTCATGATTTAATCATTTAACCTTGTTTTTCATTTCTCCCTTTAGGTTAAATAATTTATTTATTTATCCTAAGTCTTCTTGTCACAATTAAATGTTTATTTAATTGGCTAATTAATTCCTCCTATTTTTGTAAATTAATTAATGAATGAGAAATTATTAATTAATTTACCTAATTTTCATCAAATTCCTAATTTCCAAGTCATTATTTCCAATTTAATTTTCTAATTTCTCCTAAATTCCTAAATGTCTATTTCTATTTCAAAATCTTGTCATAAATCCTTGCATAGCAATTTGTCATAAATTGTCATAAATCGTCATAAGTCCTTGCATAGAAACTTGTCATTTTTGCTATTCTTGATTTGAATTTCTATTCAAATCAATTTCATGCTAATCTTGTCTTTTCTCCAATTTATCTATAAATTGGATGAATTTCTTCAATCTAATCCCTACTAATTAGATTATCGAATTTCTAATCAATCACGCTTCGAGTACTTTTGAGCAATTTTCTTATCTACTTGCTTTCAATCATGTATGTGCACTTGTAGGTAAGATCCACAACCAAACTATTTGAAGAGGAAAGAAGAACAATGGAGCTGCATGAAGGAAGCATTTGGATTTACATCTGGTTTGCATAATCTTTTTGAATGTTTCAATTTTCATGTCTCTATTGAATGTGTTTAGGCTAGATCATTCCAATTTTCTTTTGTGATTGGGCTAATGATTAGTATGTTTATATTGTTTGTGATGATTTCCTATTTCCTAACGTACATTAATCGGTGAACCTGACGTGAATTGAACACGCAACCTTCTGATCCCTTAACTGTGTTTTTGAGTGCTTATGAGTTGATTTGCAGGCCAAAAAACCCAAAAATAGGGCAGTGTAGGACTTTCTGGGGACTTTTGCACCTGTGTGAGACAACCTGCGCCTGTGTCAAGCAACTTGCGCCTGTGTCATGACTTTTGTGCCTGTGTCATGACTTTTGCGCTTGTGTCATGACTTTTGTGCCTGTGTAAAGTCCAGAACAGAGGTAAAAATGCAGTATTTTACTTGAAAATTGTCTTGTTTTTGCATTCTATTTTCTGTGTTTTGGATTTTGGTACTAATTATCTATGCAACATCTTGGCATATGCATGGAAAAGACAATAAATTAAACTACTAACATGTTTTATGCAGAATTGATAGTCAAAGAATAAACATCTCAAACTTCTAACTTGGGTTTTGCAGGTTGCCTTGGAGAAACAACTAAACTTGGTGTTTGTCATTAATGTTTTAGGCACCTAGTGATTTTTAAATAGGATGGAATGAACATGTTTCTGCTTTGATTGTTGAGTGTGACATTGGAGTAGGAGAGTATGCTCTCATCCTTCTTAGGGTGATCAGAAATCCAGATCTTCGATACCATGCTCGTGTCTTTGATTGTGTGTCTCTTTTAGAGGGCCTACCTTCTCGACCATTTGCTTTTGCAAGCAAGTGATAATCATGAGAAGGGAATGACCCAAAGTGAGTATGGCTAGAATACCTTGGCATTCTAACTCACTATAAAAAAATACCTGATGAGCGAAAGCTTTGAAGGAAGGGTTACATGGGAATTGAAGTTACTTGGGAAGTGATGACCCTTGAACTCTTTCTCATATCAACATCTAAGTAGGACCTCATAGTCTAAATCATGCTTGCGTGACTACATTTGTTTGGTATCTTGATGGGCTTAATGTCTCAATCACGCTTGCATGACATCAAGGAGTAACGCTTAACAAAAATCCTTACTACACACCTTGTTTTAGAGGCCAAAAACCCTTCTAGTTGCTTGAGAAGGACAAGTTCGGATACTTGGAAGAGATACTAAGATCGCCATGGGGAGATTTCCATGGGGACTGATGCTTGGCTGCCCTGAGAAGTGAGTGTCGTGGAGGGGAGCCCGTGGGGTCAAGCATCTATGTATTCTCCTTGAATCCCATAATGAGTCTACCTCTCAAGTACCTAATGTGCTTGCCTACCATAAGAAATGTGGGAATGAGTATGATTGTCTTGAGTCTAAGTTGCAATATCTTGTATTCTTTGCTTGTCAAAAGTTGAGTTGTGTCTCATTTCAAAAATAAGGAAAATTGATTCAAAACAAGGTTAAACATAAGAGCATTTCATCCAACAAACTTCAAAACACCTTCAAACATGGTTATCAAACATTGTTCAAAATCTTGTCTCAACATTCATGTCACTTACATTTAGGTTCATCCTAGGTTGCATTTTGTAAAGTTCATTGTCAAGTACCAAGGTTAGGTTTCACCTAGGTCATACTCCTTTGCATATCAATAAGGGTCATCCATTTGCATGTGTCTTCTTGCATTAGAGTAATACTGTTGGTGTAAATAATTATTCATCATGGATATTATTACACTTACTTAAGTTTACTTAGGATAATGCATTTCATAGTAGTTTGGATATGAGACACTTGGGTGTTTGTGCCACATTGGGATAGTGTGTGTAGGAGAAATTCCACCTCTTATGGTGTTGATCTTGTTATTACACTATCATATCCACTTATTGTGGAGTGATAATTCCACCTTCGGTGGGTGATCCACCTCATGTGGAATATTATATTATTTCTCCTACCTACCCACACCTATTTCCTACCTACCCTTGTTTCTTATTGAGCCACATGTCATGTTTGTGTGCTCATACATATCCCTAGCCTTGCCTATATAAGCAGGCTCATCTACATTGTATGTAACAACAACAACAGTTGTTGATCATTTTCTATTGATGAGAATACAGTTTATTCTTGTCCCATATTATGTCTCTATCTTGTACATTTCAATGACTTCTTGATCTTGGCAAAATCCAACATGGTATCAGAGCTATTGGAGTCTCATTGATTCGTCTTGAAGAGGCATTATTGTGACGTCAAGAGGCAGATCTGAGGAGCATCGTCATTTGGAGGCGTCCTAGATCAGATCTGACCTCTCCATTGCGTCTGGAAGGCCGTTTCCATGAATTTTGGTTATAAAGTTGGCCTATTTTGGTGAGGAAAATTTTTTTCCCCAGTTTTGCTAATCGTACGGATTTTTCGAATATTCATTATTTTTTTTTCAAAATTTTTTTTTTTTTTTCTACAAATTGTTTGAAAAAAAAATCAAAAAAATTCAAAAAAATTCGAAAGGCAAAAAAAATTTGAAAAAGAGAAATCAAAAAAAAAAAAGAAAAAATCATTTTTGGGGGGTCCGCAGACCCCCCCCCTGCGCTCGTCGTACCCCGTTTTCCGCGTGTTGCAGGAATTGTGCAGAGAACGTACCTGACAGCGCATCCTGCTTGTACCGCCACCCGTCCTCGCCGCCTGCGCGCCGTCCTCCCACCGCGCGCTTCGTCACCCGTGCTCCCGGCCGGCGCTGCTCCCCGCGTCCACCGGCACCTCCGCACAGCAGACTCCACGCCGCAGCTCCGCCAGCGCCCGCGGCTTCCGCGCCCGCAGCTCCGCCGGCACCAGTCCCTCCGCCCAGCGGCGCTGCCACAGAACTCCGCCACCGAACTCCTTGGCTCCTAGCGCCTCCTCCACCAGTGGCTCCGCCCGTCCGCTCGGTCTCCAGGAACCGCCACGCAATCAGCCACGCGGACCTTCCGTACGCCAGGCAGCTAATCTGCCATGCAACCTGACACATCATCGCATAGTCACCTCTGCCACGTCATCATTCCGTACAGTACGGAATACCCAGTCAGTTTGTCACGTAATCCGTCCGTACGGTACGGACGCACAGTCAGCTAGACAGCGAAGTTTTGGCGACGGTCATACGGCCGTCAAATTTAAGATAGTGTTTTGCTGACGTCAGCGCCGCATCAGCAGGGTTTGAAAATTTTTGACCCCCTCTCATTTGCATTTTTGATTTTGCAGTTCAACTTCAAATGGCCATAACTTGCTCATTTTTGCTCCTTTTTGGGTGCAATTTTTTTGAAATGGGCTAGAATTTTGTGCTCTCCGCAGTGGTGAAAGAATTTTTTGATTTTGATGCACGGATTTTTTAGAAAATGCAGTTTTTGGTGACTGTCCCTGAGTAATCCCAGTTTTTGCAACTTCAGAGGCTTCGTTTGGGGTCATACGACCTCCTTTTCAGGTGCCATTTTTTTTGAAAGTGCGTATTTTTTCGTCTACTTTCACATGATGCTATCAGATTGATGTCATTGTAAGTAGAAATTGTACTTTCAGATTTAGGCCATTTTTGGCTCTCTTGGTACTTGTATATTTGCTTGAATCTTAGTTAGATTCATTGCACTATTGATTGAAGTCTCTTGTATCTCATTTGAGAAGTTGTAAAATCTGCATCATAAACCCACTTTGCCTTGTTTTGCAAGTGGCTCATTGTAATCGCACTAAGTATAAAGTGCCAAAATCATCACTTTTGGGGGGGTACTTTGATTGATTGAATTTGGGGGGTGTCTCTTGTGCTTTTGTGCTCTTGTGTTCTTTCCTTTTTGCTGCTATGGGTTCTTCTAAGTTTCCTCTCTTAACTCCACATAATTATGCTACTTGGAAAATTGATGCATGGAGTAAACTTATGGAAAAAGGACTCACTCATTACATTGATGGAACTATTGTTGCTCCAGCTGATCCTAAGGCTGATCCAGTTGGTCACTTAGATTGGCTCACTAAAAATATCATGGCAATTGGTACCTTAAGAAAGTATGTATCAAAGGATCTCATTTTTCATATTGAGAAATGTACTCTAATCAAGGATGCTTGGCAAAAGTTTCAAGACTTGTATGGTCAAGTTGATGAGATTAGGGGATATCAAATTGATAGTGATCTCACCATGTTAGATCCCAAGAACTTTGATACTATACAAGATTATGTCACTAAGGCAAATGAGTTAAGGGCACAACTCAAAGATTGTGGCATTGATAAGAAGGATACTCAATTGATATTCAACTTGATAGGGAAGTTTCCACAAGAATATGCAGCATTTGTTTCTAGTTTCCAAACTCATAGGATGACAATGGGTTCAAGCTACAAAATGCCTACATTTGATGCTTTCAATGAAATGTTGATGATGGAACAAACTAAGTTGATAAGCATGGGCATTCTTAAGGCTTCTTCTAAGTCTCAAGCATTAGTGGCAACTCAAGGAAACAAAGGAAATCAAGGAAAGGACAACTCAAACAAGAAGAAATGGCAATCAAAGCCTAAAGACAAAGCAACATCTTCTCCACAACAAGGAGATTCATTTTCTTCCAAGAAAGATAATTCACCAAAGAGAGAGAGACCTACTTGTGCTTATTGTAAAAAGATTGGTCATGAGGAACATCGTTGCCATACTAAGAAGATTGATGAGCTCACACATATCATCAAAAAGCATAACATTGATTTGCCTAAAGTCTACAAGAAGGATGATTCATCAACTTCCACTTCCTCACATTCAAAAGGAAAAGGGCAAGCATTCATGGCTTCTACAAGTGGAAAAACTCACTCTTTTGGAACAAGAAAAGGAAAAGCTCTATGTGCTACAACAAATCATACTTCAGAGAGATGGCTTCTAGATTCAGGGGCTTCTCATCATATGGCATCTTCACAGTCTATGTTCTCTACATTTGAGCCTTGCACCATGCCACAGATTTTGATGGGCAATCATACATACATGGATGGGATTGGGAAAGGATCTATTGACATTGGGGATAACTCCTTCAATGATGTGTTGTGTGTACCCCACTTGATAAACAATCTCCTTTCTATCTATCAAATCACACATGGCGCAACTAAGAGAGTTGTGGAGTTCACACCTGACTCAGTTTTTATTAGAGACATGGAGACTAGAGCAATCATTGCAACTGGGGTGGTTGATCATGCATCTCGGTTATACTCCTTTTCAGATTTTGTTGACGATGATGATTTCACATTTGATGATTCTACACATGATGATCACACTTATTGTGATGATTCAGATTTTGAGGAGAACTTTGGACACTTGAACATGGGGATTCTCACATGTAACCCAGTTCTTGAGTCTTGTACTTCATCTTCTCATATTGATATCACATCACCTATTGCACCTGATGATGCAGATAGTGCGACAGTTTTGCCTTCATGTGATTCAGTGCAGCAGGATATACATTGTCTTCCAGCTTCAGATTCATGGGATGATTACATGACAGATATTGCAGGTTTGTTTGTGGAATCCTACATTGCAGATTTGGGAGACATCATTGATGACATACATCTTCTCTTTGATGAAGATGATCCTTCTTCGATTGTTGCGAGGGCACACTCTGACCCTCTTGTTCATTCTCTACATGATCATTCTTTCGAGGTTGACATGATTGTGGATACTTATGTACAGCAGTTGGAGGAGGTCTCTTTATGCTTTGAGGAGACACATGAGTCTTTGGATATTGTTCTACATTCATCTTCACTAGATGTTGGAGTTCCTTTTTCAGCAGTATGGCACAGTTTACCATCTTTGGAAGGGGTATCTTTCAGCATCGACATGGGGACACTTGAGCAGTTTTCAGAGATTCCATTCATCATGAGTTTTCTTCATACATCTTCCCTTCATGATTGGGGAGACTTTATGGATACACCTTTGGTTTTGTTTCTTCCTAAGGGGAGGAATGTTGTTCGACGTTCATGGAGCAGTTTCTTCATACATCGAGCTTCTATCATTGGTGCAGATTCTTCATTGAGGGATGATCACAGTTTGACTTCTCTTCTTCTCTCATATGGGGGGGACTTTTTCCTCACATGGGGTTTTGTTCCTCACATACTTCTTTGAGAGTTCTCTTGTATAGGTTTCATCTCTCTTTTGGGGGAGGGTTTTTTCCCATTGGGTTTTTCTCTCTTTCCCCACTTTGTGAGAGATTTCATTGCATTGGTTTGCATGCATTTGCATTTGTGCATGGGTACCTAACATGGCCTCGTAGCCGGGACCCATCTTGCATTGCTTAGTTACATTGTAGACTTAAGTGCATTCCCCTAAGTTGCACTTAAGGGGGGGTGTTGGTGTAAATAATTATTCATCATGGATATTATTACACTTACTTAAGTTTACTTAGGATAATGCATTTCATAGTAGTTTGGATATGAGACACTTGGGTGTTTGTGCCACATTGGGATAGTGTGTGTAGGAGAAATTCCACCTCTTATGGTGTTGATCTTGTTATTACACTATCATATCCACTTATTGTGGAGTGATAATTCCACCTTCGGTGGGTGATCCACCTCATGTGGAATATTATATTATTTCTCCTACCTACCCACACCTATTTCCTACCTACCCTTGTTTCTTATTGAGCCACATGTCATGTTTGTGTGCTCATACATATCCCTAGCCTTGCCTATATAAGCAGGCTCATCTACATTGTATGTAACAACAACAACAGTTGTTGATCATTTTCTATTGATGAGAATACAGTTTATTCTTGTCCCATATTATGTCTCTATCTTGTACATTTCAATGATTTCTTGATCTTGGCAAAATCCAACAAATACCATTGTCATACATTCATATTTGCATACCCTAGGTCTCTTCATTAAGCTTAGGTCATTATCATATCATATTAGGGTCATTTGCATAGTAATTGTCCCTTTGCATATAGTGCCAAAACTAGGTTTTGTCATACTTGAGTAATGCAAATCTTTGATAAACTCTAAGTCATTGTTAGGAGGTCTAGACCTTATCAAACCTTTTGTCTTTTTGTCATCAATGTCATTTGGTCAAACCTAGCTTAGTATCCAAGCATATAGGGGAGACATTGTCATTTTGTCCTTTTGTCACTTGGTCCTTTTGTCCTTTGAGGTCTAGACATCATTTCAATTTCCTAAGGGTCTCTTTTTAGATTTGCATTCCAAAAAGTTTGTCAAATTCTCAAAAAACAACCAAAAAACATAGGTTGCATTCTTGCCATAGATTGCATTCTCATTCATTTAGTTCGCATTTAGTTTCATATCATATATTGCCCTTGAAAAATTCCAAAAATATTGCATTTGCATAGTGACATGTCTATTGAAACAAGGTTCCAAGCACCAATGATGCAACAAAGTTTGACATATCAACCGACAATGCAATCAAATTTTAATCCAAGGCAATCACAATTATATCGAACCCAACAACAAGGCAATATCGATCAAACTTTTTATGATGAAACAAGTCTCCAAATACAAAAACTAGAGGAGAAACTAGCTCAAGAAGAGGAGATATTGGAACAAAGAGTGAAAAACATTGAGAAGAATAGATCACAAATGTCCAAAATGTTTCAAAAATTTTCAAGTCGAAATCCAAAGATTGAGCCAATTGATGTAAGATCTCTTATTGAACGATCAGACATACCAGCTCTCCTCTCACAAATAGAGATGATGAAACAATTTCAAGAAAAGAGACAACATCAATTTCAACATTATGTGCCTCCACAACAAGAACAAGAAGGTGTTTACTATCAATCAGATTTTCAACCAATACAACCAATGGTTCAACCAATTGTCCAACATATTCAACCAACACAACCAATGGTCCAATTTCAACAATATGTCCAACCAACTATACAATGTCAACAAATAGTTCAACCAATGGTGGAATATCAACAAGTTCAATCAACATATCAATGTCAACAATGGCAACCAAACATTCAAAAACAAAGGTTGCAGCACACACCAACCCAAGTTTCAAACATGTCAGAACAATTGAACCAAGTCCAATACCAAACATGACATTAGATCAGAACCAACTCCTTACCAAACAAGTTCAAATTCCAGATACAACTATGTCAAAACCTCGAAAGAAAGGTGGCTTTATTGCAATGATCTTAAGGAAACTACCAAGTGATTTCTTTGAGGAAGATCAACATAATACAATTATGTCTAGCAATGCCTCATCCTCCCACAAGCAAATTGACTCTCCAGTGGCATCTATCCCTACACCTCTAGAAGTTTCACAAGAACCTTCCATATTGTCCTCATCAAACAATACACCCAAGGATGAAATTACCCAAGGGCTATCCATAATTGATTGCCAATATAATTCAATTCATGATGCACATCCTTGTCATGTTTCAAAAATACAAGACCCAATGCCACCATGCACTTTATTGCCATTACCTGTTTTAGAGGACCCCATTCGAAGTCCTTCTTCCTCATGTTCAAGCATTGATTCCTTGCCAGGATCCATCACAAATGTTCGAAGTGCATCTCCTTCATGCCAAAACATTGATTCCTTGTCAGAATCCTCCATGCATATCCAAAGTCCAACCTCATGTCAAGAGGATAATTTAGAGCATGAAGAAACGTGTCTTGAAACAGATCAAGATCAAGATCTTGAAACCTTATCATCCCATCCAATTGTTGACCAGGACCCCATGTTCCCAGACACTCACGATGATTCCCCTATTATTGTCCATCCTATCCAAAGTCCTATTGACACTCCATTCCCTGAGCAAGATCAAGATATCCTAGTTCATCCAATCCCAAACGATCCCCTTCCATTTCATGAACACAATGTCCTTTCAAATCCCATTGACATTCCACTTTCTGAGAAAGATCAAGATATCCTTTCCATCCTTTATGATGATCCCATTGAAAGTCAAGAGCAAAGCAACTTTAAAGAGGATTCCAATGATCTTCCTCCTTGTCAAGATCAAACTATTCCTTTAAATCCTCCACAAGATCCGTTTGTTCCTCCATCTCCTTGTCTTAATCCAACATATCCACTCCAAGATCATATTTCTTGTGATGATCCCATTATTCCTCCCATTCCATCTCTTGAAGAATGTGTCATTGAACCATGTCCACAACATGATCCTAATCCCCTTCATGATTCTAATGTGTCCGTGCAAGATGTTCATGAACCCTCGACATGCATAATGGGTTCTTCCACTTTGGTCCAATCCGATCCACTTCAAGATCTCATTATTTCTCTCATATCATATCCACCTCATAATGGACTCGCTTCTTCTTCTTCCCAAAGAAAAGAGTATCCTACAAGTCAAGATATTCATAAAGGAAAAGGAGTAGATCTTCATAAGAAAGAATCCCTTCATGTGAAAGAAGATCTTAAGGGTCATGTCTACACAACTCACTCTCAAGACGTTGGTATCCCTCCATCAAAATCAAAACATACACCTTCCCCTTCATATCTTCCATCCATCTTAGGTCCTTATATCCCTTCATCCTTTATGCAAGGTCAGCAAAGGCACACATCTTGGAGAACCTTCCATCCATCCCACATGCCTCCATATCATTCCCATCCACATCGACATTCATTCCCTCTTCCAAGCAATTTGGATGCCAAGTATAAACGTCATAAGTCTAGCAATCCACATGTATTCAAGGATCAACATGTCCAATATAATCGACATGTCAAAGCAAAGAACAATATGATCTATAAAGAAAAAGAAATATCCAAAAGGCCACAAAGGCCCATTGAGCAAAATAAAGCAAAGTTAAAATGTATATGGGTTCCTAAATCCCTTGTGCAAGCAATGCACTCCAAGGAACCACAAAAGCATGAAAAATCAAAAACCATGTGGATCCCATAGTAGCTTCTTGAAACACAAAAAGAAAAATCCAACTTGGCATCCAAAATTGCTATTCCTCCATCACCTTCTTCATCCATTTTGGGCCCTTATGTCCCAAAATCCCAAGCTATTCCTCCATCCAAATCTCAATATCCAAAATACATTTTTCCTCCATCAGCCCATCACCCCTCAAGGTGTGTGCCAATGTCAATCTTGCCAACATTTCTATCCACTCAAGCACAGTTCTTCCAATACCCTATCCATTATCCAATGCATATTTTCCATCCTTCCATCCCTTTGGTTCAATCCTTTGCATAAATCCTTTCCTTAGTTTCATGTCATTTTCCATGTCCTTATCCTAGCAACGTCTTTGAGCATACTTTTAAAGGTCATGGTCCATTTTTTTTTTAAGGCTACTATCCAAACAAAAAGACGCTTGAGTCCTTCTTCCATCCCCTATCATGTGTCCATCTTCTCTTGAAAAAGTCAAAAGCAAAAAAAAAAAAAAAAGTCAAAAAATACAAAAAAAAAAAAAGTGAGAAAAAAAGAGAAAATTACAAAAGAAAAAAAAAAAGTAAAGAAAAATAATTCGTCCACTGGTGAAAACCTGGCAAACAGGCGCCTTGGGCAAGTACCGTGATGAAAACCTGGCAAACAGGCATCATGCGTACTCCATGAACTTGCATATCGTACTTGGGGGCAGGTTTCCTCCTTCATATCCTATTGCCCTTCATTATCCTATCATACCATGTCATACTCCTCCATTATCCTATCATCCCTCATATCCATTTCCTCTTTCCACCTTTGATCTTGACAAGGCTGAGGATCTTCATGAGCATCATGTATCTTGTTTGCAACTTTTAGTCCATCATAGCTTTTGGTCATTTATCCATTTGCTTATTATAACTTTTCATCCATATTCCCTATCTTATTGCAACTTTCTACCACTATCCCTTAGCCTACCCCGACCTTCAGTCCATGTCCCTTATCCATTCTTGGTCTTGCTTATCCTATCCATATCTTATCACTGTCCATACACTTTTTTTCATTGCTTGATCTTGATCTGACATAAGGATGCAAAGTTTAAACATGTAGTTTCAAAAACCTCTTGACATGTCCCTCATGCCATGTTCCTGCTTTACATTGTCGTATCTAGTCTCTTGTCCCATCACGCAATAGCCCTTGAAAATTGCATCTGTATTGTCTCCACGATAAAAGGCCTTTGTCTTCCCTCTATCCACCATCATTTCAGCAAGCCTATTGATTCACCTGTCATATTCCTGGCCTTGCTAGACACTGGGGGCAAAATCCAAAAAAAATTGAAAAATGTCCTGAAAAAATCT
The DNA here is from genome assembly GCF_030272615.1 of Cryptomeria japonica. Classification (NCBI taxonomy): domain Eukaryota; kingdom Viridiplantae; phylum Streptophyta; class Pinopsida; order Cupressales; family Cupressaceae; genus Cryptomeria; species Cryptomeria japonica. Next base: position 644,960,618 of record NC_081409.1, on the reverse strand, counting down.
CAAAAACATTTAAAAATGTCCTGAAAAAATCATAAAAAATCAAATAAAGTCCTGAAAAAAATCAAAAAAATTGAATAACGTCTTGAAATAATCCAAAAAAAAATCAAATAAAAAGTCCTGAAAAAATGAACAAATTTTTTTTCAAAACATTAAAATCCAAAACCAAGCATTTTGTAATAAATATTCTCTTGGTGCATAGATAGATCGCTGAGTATACATCCAATGACACGCAATCACACGTTGTGCTTTAATAAAATCACGCTTAAACAGATGAACTTCTTTTTCAATCAAACCAGACATTCAAACTGATCAGAATTGTCATATCAATCAACATCAAAATCATTCATCCTTGGCACACTATCATGGGTCTTATACAAGGTGTGGTATACTCGAAACAAGACTGTGTCTTGTCTTAGATGGGGTACCGCATGTCCTGAAACTAGACAGCATGATCATCCTATCAACGCTTTCAACTTTTGACAATGAAGATTAAGATGTTTGTTTCATTTGTTGGAATGTGTGCATCTTATCTTTTTATTGATTTATCTTCGATCATGTTCCTATGTTGCTCGATGATGTCACTGAGTGATTTAGAGTGACCGGGATAGTTCATGGTTCTTTTCTTTTTTGTGATTGTTGTTTGTCTACGATGTGTCTATTTTTTTTGCAAAAAGAGTTGCATTTCAGCTCTGGCCTTCAATGCCATGATGCTACGCATCCATTTTGCTACATTAAAATAAAGGTTCTCACTTACAAAGTGCATTACTGAAAGCAAGTTTTTCTTCATTTCTAACTGTCCTTTTTCTAATTTCTTCTTACTAACATTTCTTCTGTTCGTCTTGGCAGTACGTTCGATCCTATCGTCTCCTATCATTCTTATCGATCAATTGGCCTCTTTTCTGGATGTTTCCGGCCAATTCCTCGAGGGGGCATGCATATGTCATTGTCATTGTCTGGGGCATTTTCATTATTGTTCTTTGAAACAATGCTTAAAATCGCATTGTCTCAAAGAGGGGCAAAATGTAGAAACCTAAAAATGGTCAACGCTTGCGGGATCATACTTTAACATTTGTGCATTGCCTCATTTTAGGTTTTTGCATCGCATTAACATTTCTCCTATGTCACACACTTGGTTTTTATCATTTGCGAGCATCGAGTCATTCTTCTACATTCTTCATCTATCTCGCTTTCGAATTTGGTCTTGTCAATAACAATCTCCAGTCATGATTTTAATCGATCTTATCCTATCACATCAATGTGCGTTCTCATTTTTCATTATTTTGGACATCGTCAATCCTAATTAGGGTTTTGTCCTCTGATCAATCTTATCATCTGGCGATCGATTTGTCATCGGTCGTTGTCATGTTCGATCTTGTCATTTTGTGATTGATTTGTCATCAATCGTGGTCATTTTCAATATTGTCGTTTTGCAATCTAATTTGTCATCGATTCTTGTCCTCTTGTCAATCTTGTCATTTTGTGATTGATTTGTCATCGATCGTTGTTTGTCTCAATTATGTCAATTTGGATCAATTAGTCATTGTTCCTCATCAATTGGCGCATTTATCAATCAAGTCATTTATCACATTGGTCCTTTGTTAAATCAGAGTCGAATCAAGTCAATTATCTTTCATCAAGACCTAATTGCCATCTTTGCATTGCTAATTCATCTTTTAGGGTTTCATGATTTAATCATTTAACCTTGTTTGTCATTTCTCCCTTTAGGTTAAATAATTTATTTATTTATCCTAAGTCTTCTTGTCACAATTAAATGTTTATTTAATTGGCTAATTAATTCCTCCTATTTTTGTAAATTAATTAATGAATGAGAAATTATTAATTAATTTACCTAATTTTCATCAATTTCCTAATTTCCAAGTCATTATTTCCAACTTAATTTTCTAATTTCTCCTAAATTCCTAAATGTCTATTTCTATTTCAAAATCTTGTCATAAATCCTTGCATAGCAATTTGTCTTAAATTGTCATAAATCGTCATAAGTCCTTGCATAGAAACTTGTCATTTTTGCTATTCTTGATTTGAATTTCTATTCAAATCAATTTCATGCTAATCTTGTCTTTTCTCCAATTTATCTATAAATTGGATGAATTTCTTCAATCTAATCCCTACTAATCAGATTATCGAATTTCTAATCAATCACGCTTCGAGTACTTTTGAGCAATTTTCTTATCTACTTGCTTTCAATCATGTATGTGCACTTGTAGGTAAGATCCACAACCAAACTATTTGAAGAGGAAAGAAGAACAATGGAGCCGCATGAAGGAAGTATTTGGATTTACATCTAGTTTGCATAATCTTTTTGAATGTTTCAATTTTCATGTCTCTATTGAATGTGTTTAGGATAGATCATTTCAATTTGCTTTTGTGATTGGGCTAATGATTAGTATGTTTATATTGTTTGTGATGATTTCCTATTTCATAACGTACAGTGTGCAAGTTGCATTTGTAGGAAAATGCAAGTGGGGGGGGGATAATGATTTAAATAAATGTTTTATTTAATTTATTTAAAAGAGGAATAGGGGGATTTAATTAAATAAATAGATTTTATTTATTTAATTGATTGGAATTTGATTTAATGAATTAATTAAAATAAATTGAATAATTTATTTAATTAATAGAAGAATGTTTGGGGATGAATTAATTAAATATTTAATTTAATTAATTGATGGCCAGTGGATTTTTAATCAAATAAATAGCAAATATTTATTTAATTAAGCTGGACAGATTTGTGTGACTACAAAGACTATGAGAGACACAAAACCATTATAATGTATTCACACCTTATTATAGCTACAAATGTCAAGTTGTTGAAGCATCAAGCAAAATCGAAGACCAAAGAGCTATGGATAGTGACTACTGCTGATCATGAAGCAATACTGGATACTCTTAAACAAAGAGATGACCCTTCAGGCACACTTGAGTAGTAGGTCTTTAATGGTGCCTTATTTTTTTATCATGCATTTCATTTCAAACAATGATCATTAAACCTTAATGTTCAAGTTTGTTACGTGTATATTAAGGATGTGCTCAAAATGCAGGTCTATTGATGGACTTTTTTTTTTGGCAACACGGTTTTTGCATGCACATAGCGAGTACACTCGATATAATTGGAAGGGACGTATTTTTGCAACACGACTTATTATCATGCATTTGATGAGCTTTACAATATTTGTTATTAGAGAACACTATTTGATAATTTTTTATGATATAATTATCGCATAACCTTTATTCTCATGAAGGTATTTTTTGATGATATACAACAGTATCACATTACAATTTTTGCGTCAACATAGTGGGTTCTGTTGATATAATTCGAAGGGACGTATTTTTATGGTATATAATCCCACCTTTTCATTTATTATCATGCATTTTAGTTGAAGTGATTATCATAAATCCGTTATGTTCATCCATGCATTTTATGTGTAGACTAACAATTCTTAAAAATACAGGTTCATGCTAGATCATTTGTCATTGACGAGACCCTCTCTTGGTGATAGTACATATTCCTTTGTGCATTAATGAGATTAAATTGTGGGTCTTGTTGTATTTATTATCATGAAGATGATTCAAATGCATGTGGCCAGGACACATCTGCAGTGGATCAAATTGTCATGACAGATGATCTATTGAATCAAACATTTGACATTGATAGTCAGGTAAATAGGTTAATGTTGGGCCTTCAACATCAACACCTACTAGTCAAAGTGGTCATCGAACTTTCACTCAGGTAACCTTGTCTATTTTTATTCATTAATGGTTTATAAAATAAAGTCAGTTAGATTTTGGCAATTGAATAACATTGTTTCATTTTCAGATGCTAACATCAGATGCACCTAATATTCTCTCCACAATGGAGCATGGTGTTCTCTAGCAGTAGCATCTTTGATGCTTTTGATAGTAGTATGAGTCAGATTAGTAAATTTCTAATTTGATGCTTCCCACAGGGCTTTGCAACTTCAGATTGTGAGTGTGCCCCTATTACAAATGAATTGTACTTTAATCGACATAGATGGTCTATGATGGCTTTTTTGTAAGACTATATGGTTTTATTACATATATTGTACTTTAATCGACATATAACAATATCCAAGTGGTGGTTGGCATGAGCTTGAATATGGTAAGTTGTATGCATCTTGAAGTTGAATATGATATGTTGTATACATCTTGAAGTTGAACTTTGATTAAACTTTGTCAGCATTTGATGAATCATAAATGTCATTTTATTATTAATCTTGTGAGTGTGAGGTGTAGGAATAAATATCAATTACTTTGAAAGTCATGGATGGTTGTCCTCATATGATAACCACCAGATGGCTGTGCCTTATGAAGAAAAGTTGAACAGATAATAACTAATTGAGAACATCAATTCAAATCCATAATCTAGAGGATACTAATAACAGATCTTTGTATATTTATTTTTTCTAATAATGAAATAGGTACAATTGTATTGAGATAAAATGAAGCTTTTCTCTCATATGAAGATGTCACATTGGCAAATTGGTCTTTATTATAATACACAAGACATAAGTAAAATCAAAATGCTCTCGTCAAATCCTTCTAGATTCTATGTTAACTTGTGACTCATTAGTGTATGCTGGGAGAGGGAAGAGTGTGTGGCTTCAAGGTACAGTTTTGGACTTGAACCATATTGCATAAATCTCAAGGCTTCAACTTGATTATCATTAAAGGTTTTGATTGTTTACAAAATATCCCTTCATATCCCTTCATGGATGTCCAATGCGTAGGGTATGACCCTGAGCGTCGGATTGAGTGGGGGGGGCAAAGCAGGAGCATGCGTAGGGTAATAATGCCTAACTAGACATGTCGGAGCCGACGGTTCCTCATCGTGATGAGCAGAACGAGAAATCGGCCACGCGACAACATTCCATTGAGTGAGACTGAAGATTTTTTCACCAACCGAAAAATTGTTGCCCTAATAAAACCGTAGGGAAACTTGAAAAACCGAGATAGGCTTTTGTAGGGACCTCTCTCGTGGCACTGTAGGTTCAAATGGATCATTCACAGGTGCCACAGATTCCGAGTTAGGGCCCATCAAAGTTTGACAATTTTGAGCACTTAGGGTGCTCAAGGGATGACGCCGGTAGGGTATGACCCCGAGCGTCGGATCAAGTGGGGGGTGGGCAAACAAGGAGCATGCATAGGGTAATAATGCCTAACTAGACATGTCGGAGCTGACGGTTCATCATCGCGATGAGCAGAACAAGAAATTGGCCACGCGACAACATTCCATTGAGTGAGACTGACGAATTTTTCGCCAACCGAAAAATTTCTCCCCTAATAAAACCGTAGGGCAACTTGAAAAAATGAGATAGGCTTTTGTAGGGACCTCTCTCATGGCACTGTAGGTTCAAACGGATCATTCACAGGTGCCATGGATTCTGAGTTAGGGCCAACCAAAGTTTGACAATTTTGAGCACTTAGGGCGCTCAAGGGACGACGTCAGTAGGGTATGACCCTGAGCGTTTGATCGAGTGGGGGGGAAAAATAGGAGCATGCGTAGGGTAATTATGTCTAACTGGACATGTCGGAGCCGATGGTTCATCATCACGACGAGCAGAACGAGAAATCGGCCATGCGACAACATTCCATTGAGTGAGACTGACAATTTTTTTGCCACCCGAAAAATTGCTGCCCTAATAAAACCGTAGGGAAACTTGAAAAACCGAGATAGGCTTTTGTAGGGACCTCTCTTGTGACACCGTAGGTTCAAATGGATCATTCACAAGTGCCATGGATTCCAAGTTAGGGCCTATCAAAGTTTGACAATTTTGAGCACTTAGGGCACTCAAGGGACGACGCCGGTAGGGTATGACCCCGAGCGTTCGATCGAGTGGGGGGGAAAAATAGGAGCATGCATAGGGTAATAATGCCTATCTGGACATTTCAGAGCCAACGGTTCATCATCGCAATTAGAAGAACGAGAAATCGGCCATGCGACAACATTCCATTGAGTGAGACTGACGATTTTTTTGCCAACCGAAAAATTGCTGCCCTAATAAAACCGTGGGGCAATTTGAAAAACTGAGATAGGATTTTGTAGGGACCTCTCTCATGGCCCCGTAGGTTCAAACGGATTGTTCGTAGGTGCCACGGATTTTGAGTTAGGGCCCATCAAATTTTGACAATTTTGAGCACTTAGGGCACTCAGGGGACGACGCCGGTAGGGTATGACCCCGAGCGTTTGATCGAGTGGGGGGGAAAAACAGGAGCATGCGTAGGGTAATTATGCCTAACTAGACATGTCAGAGCTGACGGTTCATCATCGCGACGAGTTGAACGAGAAATCGACCAGGCGACAACATTCAATTGAGTGAGACTGACGATTTTTTCGCCAACTGAAAAATTGCTGCCCTAATAAAACCGTAGGGCAACTTGAAATATCGAGATAGGCTTTTGTAGGGACCCCTCTCATGGCCCCGTAGGTTCAAATGGATCATTCGCAAGTGCCACGGATTCCGAGTTAGGGCCTATCAAAGTTTGACAATTTTGAGCACTTAGGGCGCTCAAGGGACGACGTCAGTAGGGTATGACCCCGAGTGTTCGATCGAGTGGGGGGGCAAAATAGGAGCATGCATAGGGTAATTATGCGTAACTGAACATGTCAGAGCTGACAGTTCATCATCGCGATGAGCTGAATGAGAAATTGGCCATGCGACAACATTCCATTGAGTGAGACTCACGATTTTTTCACCAACCGAAAAATTGCTGCCCTAATAAAACCGTAGGGAAACTTGAAAAACCGAGATAGGCTTTTGTAGGGACCCCACTCATGGCCCCGTAGGTTCAAACTTCTAGTTCACAGTGCCACAGATTCTAAGTTAGGGCCCGTACATGTTTGATAATTTTGAGCACTTAGGGCACTCAAGGGATGACGTCGGTAGGGTATGACCCTGAGCGTTCGATCGAGTGGGGGGGAAAAATAGGAGCATGCGTAGGGTATTGTTCATTAAATGAATTGTATTGTTCATTGAATGAATTTTATTGTATTGTTGATTAAATGAATTGTATTGTTCATTAAATAAATTGTATTGTATTGTTCATTAAATGAATTATATTGTTCATTATAAAAACAACACTTACGATGAAATGAAATGAATTGTATTGTTCATTAAATAACCATTATTAACCATTGTTAATTATTGGAATGAAGATTAAAGATTTCCATGATAACACCACACACAGATGAGCAACAATTTATATGATTGAATATCAACTTCTATATATATAAAAATGTCGAATGATTACAAATGTATGTCCATACACAAATATGGCATAAATACCAACTGAAACAAAATGTATGTCTAAATACGTGAATGTATGTCCATATACAAAATATACATGCCAACTAGACATGTAAGCATTCCAAAACTATCTATAACATCCTAAGCTGTTGATGGATCATCAAAATTGATCCTCTTCGCCGCACTGCTCGGCTCTGAAGGATCCTGCACAAGAAAAACAAACCATGATTAATATTAGTTATATTATATAATTCACATTCGAAAAGTTAACATAAAAATGAAATATTTAATTGAACTATTCATGTTTACCTCATCTTCACATTTTCTCTTCAGCTTTGCATGACTCTTGATGTATGTCTTTGGTAGAGGAGGTATGTTTTGAATATTTTGATACACAACCTACATATGTTCAGAAACATGAGATTGATACAAGTTAGCATATAATTGTCACTGATAATAACAAATTATATCTACTAATCAAATAATAAAATAAACGCACATCTACTCGAGGCATCTCTTCTTCTTCTTCAGGTATACTGGGTGTAGTCATCAAGGATGTGAAGCCAAGAGTTCTCTGTATATATACACAAGTATATGAAACTATCAATCTATGTCTAGACATGTATAATCACTATAAGTTATTTAAACTATTCATTCAATCATATCTACATTCAATTACCTTTCCCTTGTCTCCAATTGCACTACCAGATCCTAGATCACACTACACCACACTCATGTTCCTTGTGTCCTACAAGAGTAAAATAAGATATACATGCAAGTTACTGCATAATCTATTAATACAAATATAAATGATGAGCATGTATGTACAATAAAATACAAATGACTAGGTGCACTAATATATGTACCATCAAGCTATCGAGGCCAAATGAAATGGCCAACAAGGTGCCCTCCTGAATCTGTCTCAACTCATCCTCGGTCATCAACTGTTAAATAGACCATGTAAATAAAAATTAGTACTTAATATTATCTAATTTATAAATATTTAATTAAAATATAACATGAACTGTGAAAACACAAATCTTACCAATACATCATCAATGTATGATGATGGTGCCTCCTCGCCTCTAGCATGTGAGGACTCCCCAAGGTATCCTCCAGTCTGTGTAATAACCTCTGGTGCATCATGCATCTCATGCACCTCATAATCTACATTGTCCACAGCAGGATCAATGGGTTGTCCAACTGGACCCAAGCATACGTGCCCACACATGACACAACTATGGGGCACGCATATGTGTGGAGCCAAGGATGACGTGTCAGCACCACCCGATGCACCGCTACCATCAAAAGTAGGCTGAGCTACTGACGCAGCCTGAGAAACCAAAAGGCTACTCAAAGAGTGAATAGCCGATATGGTCCGTGAAGTCGCCTCAAAAATGATACCAGGATGCTGAACTATAGGTGGGGGATCAACAGGAGGAGGGGGGACATATAGGCCCTAGACTACTCTGACTGCCCCAGGTCTATTTTGGGGCATACCTAGACCTACACCCTGGAAAGGTTAGATGTCAAAGTAGTTCACATGTTTGTGTAAAACAAACTCAGCATACAATTTTTTTATGAAATAGAAGGGGATATCAAGATTGTTGTTGGGTGGTTTGTCGAAAACCATCCACCAACGATCCCAAAAGTTTTTCACAATCCCATCATTTTTGCACCATTTGATAGAAAGTTTTGTTTTTTTGGGATCTACAGGCTGACCAGTACGGGGATTGACAAACAATGAGGCGATTTCGGCTTTGGATATCTCAAGATCCTTGATATCCTTATAAGACAAGCCATCTGCATATTTTTCCTTCATAGAACCTCGCCACAAAAGGGCGGCATTGTGCTCCTCAATCATGGTTTCCATACTTTTTACGATCAATGTGAGAGGATCAAACAATGGGTTTAGACAAGGGATCCTACGATATACTTCTGCAATCCCCCTCAATTCATTCAAATTTTGTGCAATCAAATCTTGAATTGAGGGGGGGTTTCGCAAATGAGGGTTTGGTTGTTGCAGTTGTGGTTGGTTAGTGTTTTCATTGTTATCCCCCATTTTTAACCTAATTGAATGTAAACAATTAAATTTAGTTAACAAATTTAAACAATTAGGTATTTGATTTTTTAAAAACCTAGTTTTCATGAAAAAAACCATATTTTCAATGAAAAATCAAATAAACATTCACAAAAAATACAAAAAATGAATGAAAATGATTCAAAACGACAAAATTCTTACCTCTAAATCTATTTTTCAGCAATTTTTTATCAAAAACCTGGATATCGGATAGAGCGGATATCGGATTTTGATGAATTCGCGCGACCCGTGAGTTAAAAATGACTCACGGGACTGTCACTGCCGAAATATAAAAGTCTCAGAAAATCGGATATCCGATAAAATCGGATATCCGATAAAATCGGATATCTGATTTCAACACTTAAATTATTTTTAAATAACATATATAATATAATAATATATTTTATAATATATTATTATATTATATAAAACATTTTGTATTATATTATATATATTATAATATAATATAATATAATATTATATTATATTATATTATATTGTATTGTACTATATTATATATAATATAATATAATATAATATAATATATAATATAATATAATATAATATAATATAATATTATATTATATTATATATAATATAATATAGTATTATATTATATTATATTATAATATATAATATAATACACTATTATATAATATATAATATAATTTAATATTATATTATATAATATAATATTATATTATATTATATATAATATAATGTTGTATTGTATAATACGTAACATATAATATATTTTTTAAATTAAAATTACAAATAAAAATTGGATATCAGATAAAATCCGATATCCGATTTGCATAGGTAATTACTAGGCCAAGGTGTACTGACACCCAGGCCAAGCAAAAAATCAACACGGATTTTTGCATTTTTAGGCGAGTGAGGAAGGCTATTTTTTTCACATCGCCACTTTTTGGCCCCCCTTGATCTTGCACTAACCCTATCCTTACCCCTTAACCCCACAAACATATCTAACCTTCTATATGCAACAACTTCAAATCCAGATCCCATTGATATGATCTTCATGCAAGAAAATAGTACAGAAGATGATCCATTTGAAGAGAATTTGGAAACAACTACTTGATTTGTGGCTAACTTTCCACCATCATGCAGAGAGGTCAAAGAAGTATGCTCCTTACTGCAACTAGGCAAAGGAAGACCACCTCCTATAATCCAATGGCCACTCATCTCCCCATCTCCCATAAATGAATACAACACTGAAGGATTGTTTGTGATGTCATTCTCCACTTTGTTCCCAAAGGGTATAGCTGCATTCAAACAACCACGGCTTAAAGATGTTAAGCTACATGAGTTTGCTCTCCATCTCTTGTGATACCATGATAACAGCTTCATACAACACCCATGATTTAGGTACTTCATATTGAATATAATTATGCAGCATTGAAGTCAAGCCACAACATCTATTTTTGTTCAAAAGCAACTCCATGATGAACTACCTGCAACAATTGGTGCCTTTCATCAAAGATTAAAGGACTTGCTTGATGACAAGCTTGCTGATCAACTTATGCATTTTAGCTCATCAATTCGTGGTACAAAACCATTCTGGAACCAATGCAAAAGGGAACTTATTGATATGGTCATTTAGATTGGTTGCCCAGCACTATTTTTCACACTTAGTGCAACAGATACAAAATGGCCAGACTTACATAAAATCATGTCATCCACCACACCAACAAATCCGTATGCAGCTTCAAAGTGGAGGTTACAAAATATAGTTCAAAACCCCCACCTTACTGCACTCTACATGCATCATAGATTCACAATATTTCATGTCGAGGTCTTGGAAAAACTTCTTGGCACAACTGACTATTGGTACAGGTATAACTCTGCCAAGTTTTAGATTTAAAATTTAACTCTTACTATTTTTGTGTCTAAACACCTAATTTTGTAGGTATGAGTGGCAACATAGAGGATCTGCACATATCCATGGTTTCACTTGGCTACAAGAAGCACCAAACATTGAAAAAATATAGTGGAATCAAATTCCATCAATACAAGATGCACTACACTACATTGATAGATATGTCTCTACATGGAATCCATGAGCACTGGATTTCAGAAACCAAACATTCCATCAATCAATTATTGATGACCCTTGCTTGATGGACACAACAATGATTCCATCAAGTGATACTTCAATTGACTATTGTGAGTTGGTCAATCGTGTTCAATGACATACAAAGTGTACTGCCCAAACATGCCTCAGAAGAAAGGACACAACTCTTCTATGTCGTTACAAAGCCCCTTGGACCATTCAAGATAATTCTACTCTTTCAAATGTTGAAAGCGGCCAACTAAAACACACCCCTGCTCACAATGATGACCGCCTCAATCTTCACAACCCATTCATAGTTTCTATATGGAGGGCCAATATCGATTGTCAACCTATTCTCTCAATAGATGATGTGATAAAATATATTGCAAAATATGCAACTAAAGCTGAAAACAAATCTGAGACATATCATCAAATGTTGTCTCGCATTTCAACTAACTTTGAGCCTAATAAACCAGTTCCTAATGCTTTTCAAAAAATGCTTCTAGAGAACATTGTCAACCATGATATAGGTGCTCAAGAGACTTGTCACCTTTTACCAAAGCCACCACTATCCCTCTCAAGCAGAACATTTGTTTCTTTAAATGTGAACCAAAAAAACTTCTAGCGTGTTTCAATCTCCCCCACAGGAACAACCACTTATCCAAGCTATATTGCAACCTACATGGAAAGGCATATACATCTAGAGAGAATGTGGCTTATTGACATAACTTAAAAATGGTCATTCAGTGCATCTTGAAAACATGATCAATGGAAAGAGCGAACCACTCCTGTAATAGTTTGAGTATCCCCTAGATTCACATCCATACCTTCAAAGGAGGACAAATATTTTCAAGCATTTTGTTGGAGTGAACTAATACTATACCATCCATTCCGCAACATTCAGATGGATTTTGGCTCTTCAAATGATGAAATAAAAGCACAATGGGAGAGGTTCTCCAACAACTACCATCCATGGCATGTACGTCGAACAACCTCAACAACAATGGAAGAAAGTGATGCTAACACTCCTTCAAGCGAGCATGAAGAATTACAACAAGACTTCCTTACTGAATGGAAAGCCCTTTCATCTTTATACCGAGGACTTCCTATTCAGCTAGATGAACTTGATATGCTTGGCCAACGTGAAATTGACTTGAGCCATGATTGGGGAAAACACCACATAGCCACACAACAAAAAGTTGTAGCTACTACTCTCATACACTCCAATCGGACAACATTTCAAGCCCACCATGTTTACAATCAATGGGCCCCATATGACCTATCTATACAACAACAAAGGGCATATGATTTAGTTATTACACATCTACATGACAATACTTTAAAGCCACCGCTAAATATTATTGTTCTGCAGGGACAGGAAAGTCTAACCTGATAACAAGCATAAAGTCTACAATGATGAGATTGGCACCACCGGGATAGTCACCACTACTACTCCTCGCACCAATAGGTGTTGCAGCATTCAACATACAAGCTTCAACAATCTATTCTGCCCTTCTAATTCCAATCAAAGAAATGGTCCCCCTCCAAGGACAAACACTTGCAAACTTCCAAGAAAGCATATACTTCATTCATTATATTCTAATAGATGAAATGAGCTTCATTGGTCACAAGTTAATATAATGCATTGATATGAGGTTGTGTGAGGCATTCCCTACACAACCAAATCCCATTCGGAGGATGCTCAATCATACTATTTGGTGACTTGGGCCAACTACCACCTGTCAAGGACATTCCAATGTGTACTTCAAATTCTTATGGAGGGACACTATGGCATACCTTCACAACAATTATAACATTGGATAAAATATTCTAGCGAATTAGAGAGCAACCCGTACAAATTGCTTTTCATGAACTCATCTCAAATTTATGAAATGCAACACCTACAATTGAAGACTAGCAACTTCTAATGTATCGATCAAGTTCATCACTCACCTCTACAGAACAATCTATTTTCTTACCATCCAAACATCTTTTTGCAACAAATGAAATGGTGTCATTGCATAATAAATGCATGTTGTTGTCTTTAGCAAAACCTATTGCCCTGTCTACTACAGAACAAATGAAGGGATTGACATGCTCAAATCCTGATGATGAACAACTACAATAAAAGATCTTGCTATGTATTGGCCAAGAGGTTATGTTGTCTACAAATATATGGGTGGAAACAGGACTTGTCAATGGTGCACTCGGACAAGTCAGAGAGATTGTATACAATGATGGTGAACACCCACCTCAACTACCCTTATTTTTTGTTGTCCAATTCCAAAATTACATAGGCCCAACTTGGGATCACAATAACCCAACAAATATACCTATACCACCAATAAGTCGAGGTCTTCGATGACAGATGCCACTAAAAATGGCATGGGCCTTAACAATACACAAATAACAAGGACTCACGCTTCAAAGAGCAACACTTGACATTGGCAACATTGACCGGCAAGGGATGACATTCACAGCTATTTCAAGAGTTCGTGATCTTACAAGCCTTTGCATTCACCCTACCTTCACATTTGAAAGGTATGCACGAATGCAACAAAGTCCACATGTCACTCGATGCAAACAAGAGGAGGCACAGTTGAAGATATTATCAGATGCACAATCTACTATTAGATGCATTTGAGGTTTGTTCCTTCTATTCTTAGTTAAATACTTATATTATGCATACCATTCAATCTTACCACATTTCTCAAATTAAACTACTCTATTTGACAAATTTCAGGTGTTTTGTAAATGTCCAAGACATGTTCAAAACAATGCTTCTAATTTTGATCTCTAAAAGGTAAATTACTAAACTCAATCAAGTTACACAAATTCAATTTGACAATTTTTCTTTTGCATAGTTTTCTTCTATATAGTATGATTCAATTACACTATTCTCTTTGACAAATTTCAGGTGTTTTCAAAAATTGTTTCTATAAAGTATGATATCAACTGTGGAACTATGTAACCTATTATAGGGAACCTATAAATGAAGAAGTTAGGCAAATGTTTTTTGCAAATCCTCTTTCAATGTTTTAAGTACATTTTCTTTATAGGTTCCAACTAATTTGAACCAAATGTTCAATTCCACAATGTTTTTAATTGAATTCTCCACTTTGTAAATATCTTTGCTAAAGCAAATTAGTAAATAATGAGATTTTGTTCCTTCAATCCAATTACTTGATTTCAATCTACCTATTTCATTAAGCAACTATTCTCCTAATTACCCTTTCAGACTTTTTCCCAAAATTTTGCTGTTCGGCATATACATTGCACACCAAGATGCAATTGCTAGTAATAGTCACTCCCACATAGATCAAAGCTTGTTTATTATTTATAATTTACTTTGCTTAAAGGTGCTCGGCTTAGATTATAAGCAAAAACAATGTTAGACTAAAATGACAAGGTAGAAACATTGACGTTGAAAGTAATAGTCCAATTTTTTATATCGTAGACGAACATCCTTTTAGAAAAAATTGTTAGAAATATCCAAGGCAGAGTATACGAGTGCATACTTTCTTCCAAATGAATCAAATTTTGGGAAACTCCACTGAAAGTATACAGAGGAATGTTGTGTTTAGTGTACTTTGTGAAATATATCCTCATGGCTAAATAATAAAACAAATCATCATGGCTAAATTTTGTATCCGTGCAGTTTATAAATGATAGGCGTTATATTTTAGAAAGAAAAGAATCATAAAAATGAAGATATCTAAATGGGATCCTCTTTCACAGAAACGAAGTAAAACGTAAAAAGAATGTACCAGCTGTAAGAGTTCATACTAAGGAGAAGTCCGACGTTCGAGAAACTTCAAAGATGATATTATTTGAAATATATTTTTGGTACAGCAGAACACAAAAGGCCTGAACAGACGAGATTTAGTATGGCTTTTGGCCAACATAGTTACCAGGGGGGTCATAGTTACAGGTCATGAAGGTATCACCACTGTTACAAATGACCTTTGCACACCCCACTCGTAGAGAATTCTTCCACACAATTTGAGTACAATGTCCGCATTCCTCATACCCATTGCAGGAGTGAGTATGGTAGTTGAAATACTCATCCTCTCCAACCCAAGCGTTAACTGCATCCTTGGGCTGCCAAGCGCTTCCACCTCCCCAGAAGATGTTCTCACCATAGGGACCCGATGAATGCTTTAAAGCGCAGTCACCTTGTCTTTGATGAGCATACCACTCTGCATAGCTCGCAACTTTGGTGTCCCACACAAGAGGAGGATCGCCCACCTTCGCCCGCGCTTCATTCTGTGGCACTAGGAATTCTGAGACTATATCTTCTTCTCCTTCTTCACCTTTTTTTTCATCGTACTTGTGGAGACTTCGGCCCTTGGTTGAAATACTAAAGCATAACAATAACCAAAAGAACAAGAGAGCTCTTTCCAATGGCCGCACCCCCATTCTTTAATCCTCTTTCTCTCAACTCTTGAATGAACTTATGATAATCTTGGATTGAATGCAGAGAGCAGTGTTGTGGATTTATAGCCAGAAAATTATAGAGTTGGAGAAGCAGCCATGTGAAGCTAGAGAGACCTCCTCGTGATTCCTGCTTTTGTTTTTCTGATGAACTTGACTTTTCTGCAACCTCGCGGGCCTACATCATGGAAATTTATGACAGACAAAATCAGTTATGATCTTTTTTCAAATGGTTCTACTAGTTTTTATCTTTTTTAATTGTAATCGTAGAAATCCATTCATGCGCTTGCCTTACTTTCAAAGTTTCTGGATATTGTGCTTCCCTATGGCGGCAAGATAAATTAATTTATGGCGTTGTTTCCCCTATCTGTGCAGTTAATTCAGTTGTTTCACGAGTATGGCGTTGGAATACGGTTGCAATTCAATGAATGGCATCATATAGACTTTTCTAGGTCAACATCATCATATAGATTCACAAACATGCATGCACCCTTATTATGGTAGTTGATCTTTAGTACTTTTTTTTTTTCATATATGGCTAGCATGACGAGATTAATCTCCACATAAAATAGTATTTGTACAGTTTTTAAAATTCGTAAAATACAATAGATTTTTGTGAATTTTTCAATAGCTAAATCTTCATGATCAATATCTCCGTTGCTGTAAAACCACAAAAAATGGGATGAAAAAACATTATGATTTGCAGAGATTACAGTGCCATATGTACATTTCATAAATTAAACTACAATAAATTTTCATTTTACCTATATCCAACTTCGATTTTCATTAAATTGTTCGTTTAAAAGAACTTTAATAATGAATAAAGATATATTGCGACTTAAATACACCTTATAATTTTTTTTCTTTCTTTCTTTCTTCTTTTTTATTATAAGAATTGAATAAGTATTATTAGTTTCTAATTTAATTATTATAAGTTGTTTTGTTTGAAAAATAGTTTTAATTTTGTTCCGATGAAAAGTTGTATTTATACATTTGATTTTAAATTATTGTATGTTTTTTCCTTTAATTTGATGAATTTGTAAATAAAGATATACTATGACTTAAATGCACTTCATAATTTTCTCTTTTTCTTTTCTTTTTTTTTGATAAGGATTGAATAAATATTATTAGTTTCTAATTTTATTTTTATAAGCTGTTTTGTTTGAATAATAGTTTTAATTTTGTTTCAATGAAAGGTTGTATTTATACATTTGATTTTAAAGTATTGTATGTTTTTCCTTTAATTTGATGAATTTGTGAAACAAACAATTAATAAGCATAGATTATGATTAGGTAGACATATCTTTGTACTAGACATAATTATCTAAGTAATGTCATGGAATATGCTCACAAACAATATCATAATAATAAATACACATGTGAGATAAGATAACTTAATAATTACAAGTAAAAATGTAATAGACCCTTATATCTTTTTTATGTGCATTCTTGTTTAAAATTATGTATTAGCATCGAAAATGATTTCTTCAAAGTAATAGCAATATAATAGAAGATTTTAAAATGGTTCATAGTCTTGAACTATGTTTGGTCATGAAGTTTTAATGGTAAGATGGAATTCATGAATGTCAATTTTCTTGCTAAACATTTGCATAAAGAGGTCTTATAAATCAAATAAGCTCACTAAATTGATAGTGATCCAAAAAAATTATATTTACCTTTATCTAGTTTGTGATCATAAACAAAAAGTTGGGAAAACAATATTCAATTTATAGGATTTCTTCGTAGATATAACAAACACTTAACATTGTGGATATAATACATTGTAATGCATATGTAGATGTTATCCTCTTGTTTGTTTTGATAAATACTTGAAGACATATGCAATTGTATAGAAATGAGGTGCATCGCTACTTTTTTCATAAAATTAACAAATTTATATTTTTGATGAGTAATCCAAGTTACCTATTCTTAAATTTTACAATACATGATAAGAACAATAATACTAGCACTTAGAATATAATGTTAAACTTTTATTTTTCAAAATAGTAGAGATTAACACATACTTGTGATGTAGGGGATGACCCTTTGGTGAAATGTTGGGGCTTCTTGCCTATAGTACCTACAACCCAAGTTCAAACCCCACGGGTTCATCTCTACCGTGTTGACAATGGAGCATGTTTTTCCATGGGGAGAACCTTGGAGAAATGGTGGGGCTTCTTGCTTGGAGAGCCTACATCCTTGGTTCCAACCATACAATTTTAGGAAAATAGCGACAATGGAAAGCTCACGTGGAGGTGGAGTTAGCGACAATGGAAGAATTCAAATTTCAAATTCTCTGCAAGGTAGGAACTCCGGTTCCAATGGTGGGAGTGGCCAGAACAATGGAGCTAGTCCTATGGAGGAGAAGGACAAGCCTCTGGATATTCTGCAAGCTGATGATATCCTGTAGGCTGATGGTACTCTGCCAGAGAAGAATGTGGATTCTGGAAACACAGTGGGGGGGTCCAGTGGGGGGTCCAGCCCATGTGAAGAGGTCTTGGAGAATGGAAAAGAATCTAGAAAGTGGTCATCCCTCTTTGGAACTAGACCATCTGGAAAATCCTCTTTACCTCCTGTCAAGAATATATCGGACCCTACTGGTGGTAAGTTCATTATTTCTATCCCTGATTTGATTTCGGAACATAATATAAGAAGTATGTCGAACTCCCTGGTAGGTAAATTTATGGGACCACGCCCAAATATCGAATTTGTAAGGACTTATGTCAAACGGAAATGGGCTTTGAAAGGTAATGTTGAAATTTCAGCACTACCCAAAGGCCTCCTCGCATTTGCTATTTCATAAGAAGAAGATAAAATAAGGATCCTCTATGGTAGTCCTTGGATGGTTGGAAACATAGCTCTGGTCCTTTGGAAATGGCACCTGAATCTAAACATGAGTGACTCACTTCTTGAGCAAGTCCCAGTTTGGGTTAAGTTACCAGGCCTGCCTCTTGAGTATTAGGCAGAAAGAATTTTTTTAGGAATAGCAAGCTCTTTTGATGAGCTCCTCTCAATAGACCCAGTTACAGCTTCAAGAAGAAGGCTCACTCATGCCAAATTTTGTGTAGGGATAGCTCATGATGTAGATATGCTGGAACAGATAGACATAGTGTCAAAGTTGGGAACGTGGAAACAATAGATTGAATATGAATCCATCCCCTTTGCTTGCTTTCACTACAAAAAAGTAGGTCATCACTAGGCTAAACTTTGTCCTCTCAAGCCTAAAGGGGAGTACAAGCAAGCCAAACCTTCAATTGAAAGTAAAAAGGCTCCAAAGAAAAAGGTATGGCAAGTCAAAAACTCAGAAAATAAGGAAATTGACTTTGTTGATACCAACTGCTTTGGACCCTTGGGGGAAAATAAGGAAGTGGTCTCCTCAACCTCTGTCTCTTATCTCCCCACCCAAGAAGCACTGAGGAAGGATCAAATGAATGTAGACAACCCCCTGGTAGGGCAGATCCGAATAGAGGGATTCAAAGAACAGTCTAAATCTTTAAAACAAAACACCGAGATGGTAATTGCTGACACTTTGGTCAATAAGGAAGTGCCTAATGTAGAGGATCAAAAGGATGAGTATACTAAGGATGTTGAACAACCTGAGGAAGGAGAGATTATTGGCTCTTAAGAAGAAAAAACTGACTCTTCCCCACTTATGATAAGGTCTTAAATGCAAGAAGCCCAGAAATGTGCCATATTGGGTATGAACCTTTCAGATTCAGACCAAACCTCTAAAATAGTCAATAGTTCTTCACATGAATCCAAATCTCCTAACTGGGGTAATGAAGAAGAAATTTCTAGAGTTCTCAGCAACCCTGAAGCGGTCCTTGAGAAAGAAGCTGACTAGAAAATTCCAAAATACAGGAATAAAAAAGGATCCACTCCCTCGACTTCCCAATTAAGGAAGTCTAGTAGAATTGCTCAAGTTGATGTCGGGTATATCTCCTCATCCCCAGGATGGCCTTCTAACCACAAAGTCAAAGACAAGGAGGCAAGAACATAGCAGATGGGACTCAGAAGACTCTGAAGGAGTTAGGAATTGGTAAGTAACTATGAAGATTATCTCTTGGAACATTAGGGGACTAAATAATCCCCACAAGCATGATATTATTAGGAATATGATAAGGGATAGCAAATCTAATATTTTTCTTATTCAGGAAACTAAGATGACTAGAGAAAAGGTTGAATCTTTGAAATTCTTTAAATTTGGGAGTATTAGTGGTGGCATCTCGGAAGGTGCCTCTGGAGGCATTGCAACTATTTGGAATCTCAATAATGTTAAAGGTCATGTTCTTATTCAAGAAAACAATTTCTCTTGCATTAAATTTGAACACTTAAAAGATGGAACATCATGGGTCCTCACTAATATATATGCTCCTAATACCTTGAAAACCAGAAGCATTTTTTGGAAAAAACTAATGGAAATAAGGGACAGCTTCAAGAACCTTAGCTAGTTGGTCATGGGAGACTTCAACAACCCTTTGAGAGAGGAGGAAAAATTTGGTGGAAGCCCCTCTCAGCTGGAAAGTAGATTGACCCTCATGGATTTATAAACACTCATGCTCTTAATGATGTGGAGATACAGGGATGCAATTACACTTGGACTAACAGGAGGACTTGAAATGACCTTATTCAAGTTCACCTTGGCAGGGCTCTAATTTTTTATGATTGGTATAGACATTATTTATGTTCTCTATCTACTCACATCCAGGCTGGGTCTGACCATTATTGATAGGGAGATTGCTAGGTAAGTGCTCAAAAGGCCAATTTTGGTCGAGAAGTTATAATAGGAAACAAAAGTATTGTTTATGTTTGCTTCTAATGTTTTCAATTATCAAGTTTAGTTACAATAGTCAGATCTCTCTACAAGTCTTCACCAACAACCTCCCTTTTTGGTGAAAGCTCACACCCTTGCTCAAACTTTCTCCAATTCCTCACCTCACCCATCTACACAATTCTCAATCCTTGGTTCTCTTGACATTCAACTTATTGTTTTTAGTGTGCATTAGGCAATTCCAACATGGTCATGTAGAGGCAGCAAGGTTTTACTCAAATTTGACAACCAACTTAGTTTAAAACTCATAGCCCTTAGCTTACTCAATTCACCTACCAAAGGTCAAAACCCCCAAATGAGACTTCATGTTGTCCAAGGTCTCAAAAGTCACTCATTTCACTATTTTGGAGTGATCTCATAAGGTTTCAAAAACCCCAAACTCCTCCTTATAATCGGGTTTATGCATTTTGACAAAAACAGTCAAAAGGGCTACTAGCCCATGGAGGCCTAATTGGCCAAATTTTGCTCACCTTGCCCAACGATGGGCTTCTTGACCATGGGAGATGTTTTGGATAGTGTGGAATAGGTCATAGCAAAGATATTTTTGTGGTTTTAGGCTCCATCAACCAGGTTTAGTAACTGTCCACAAATTTGGGCTTAAAAATAGGGTTTAGTGAGGGTTTGGATGCACCTACCATAGATTCACTCTACCAAACTTGGTTCAAACTTCCACATTGCTAGGAGACCTCTGCCACAACAAATTAAAGATTTCCTTTCCTTTTATGAACAAGCATTATGCCAAACACTTGGCAAACAACTGAGAAAAGTAGTAAAATTGCCACTGTCACTGTCAAAATACTGCCCTTTTACCAGTCAACTGCTGCTACGCCTTTGGACCTGCATAACAAGGAGTTTGAACAGGGAATACACCTCAATTAGGTTTGTAAAACACTAAGGAATTTTCCTATTACATAGCCTTCACAGTTACAAGGCTTGGTTAATGCTTTTGAAGCATTCCTTGAGATATTTGACAATGCAAATCACAAAATAGTGAGCTTGCTGCCAGTTACAAAAATTGCTCAAACTTGCAAATTACAAACTTGTCAACTATTTAAGTTGAATCAAGCTCACTTGTAACACTTCTCAGACTCCTTTCTTGGCATTTTTTACACTCCAATGCATTTGATTACAAGAATTTGAGTTTTCAACAAGGATATTAGTCAAGTTCCCAAAACTTGTCTAAGCTTCACTCAAATTTGTCCTCCAAACATACTTCTGATTCAAAAAGAAATATATACACAATGTACATGCATGAATAAACTTGACCCAATCCATTTTGGTGGGAACCCAAGCCTGGATTAGTCAAGTTATGGCATTTTCCAACTCCAAACGCTTGACAGGGTAGTGAGCACACAAAATGGAAGAAATTTTATTACACCAACTTGCAAAAGAAAAACCAATACAATGGTCACTTGAGGAGCATTTAATAATCAAAATAAACACTTCCCAGAAGGTACAGTATGGACAAGAGTGCTACAGTACAGACTGTTACTCCAAGGAAGAGAAAAACAATGAAAACAACCAGAATTTCATGCTTTTCTATTAGGATTACTTTGCTAATACAATCACCAACCTTTCTTAAGGAAAAGGGAGGCCTTTTTATAGTGTTTAAAATTAGTTACCAAGCCCTATATAGACATGAGGCTTCCTCAACTGCATTTTACTAGAAAAACCCAAAAATGATAACTTTGACAACTTTTGTAAGCCCAAATGACAACATCTCTTGCTCAAAAAGGCATTTTTGACAACCTAACCTCATAAACTTGTCTAAAAACCTAAGACATTCTCAAAACCACTTAGTAAACATGTTTCAATTCTTTGGAAAGCATTTGGATACCTTTTAGGCAATTTTACACATTTTTGCCAAAATTGTCAACTCAAAGCCTGAAAGGCAAAACTTGACCTCTTGAGCCCAAAATGAGATCAAAACCACTAGACAAGACACAAAACAACCTAAAACAATAGTATAAACTTAAACCAAGACATTACAAACATGTAAGCATAAAATACTCACAAAGGAGAGTTTTACCCAACTAGGTGCTCCTGCACCAATTATCCTATAACTTTTTTTGCTGACCCCATAAATAGAAGAAGGCATTTTCCTTTTAGGTTTGAAAAAATGTGGACTCTTCATCCAGATCTCACCCATAAAATTTAGGATTGGTGGAACATTCAAGTTGAGGGCACTGCCATGTATAGAGTTGTGAAGAAACTCAAAAGCATCAAGGATAATATAAGGTCTTGGAACAAATCCATCTTTGGGAATATTTTTGAGGCCAAAGGTAAAATCCAAGAAGACCCCAATAAAATACAGGTCCAAATTCAGAAGGATGGTTTCTCTACTATGTTTATTGCTGAAGAAAATGAGATTCTTAAAAAATACTATGAAATCATTACTAAAGAAGAAACATTTTGGAAGCAGAGATCTAGATGTATATGGCTGAAGGAAGGAGATAAGAACACTAGATTCTTTCATATGTCGACTATCAAACATAAAGCGGCAAATAGGATCAAAAAACTAGTAGTGGACAACAGGGAGTTGGTTAAGGAGGATGAGATAAGAGATGAGGCCAAAAGATTCTTCTCTGATCTTGTTTGTAGGGATCAAAGGTTGGATGTTAATGCTCAAAGTTCTTTCCCTCGGAATATTCCTTGCCTCATTGATGAGAAAAATAATGCCTCCCTTACTTCTATACCTTCGAACTTGGAGATCAGAAATGTTGTCTTTTATTTTGATGTTAACAAAGCCCCCGGACCCGATGGCTTCCCCATGTTCTTCTTCCAAGAATTCTGGGATATTGTTGGGAAAGATGTTTCCAATGGGGTTAAATAATTTTTTGAGGCTATAAGACTTCTGAAAGAGATTAATGGCACCTTCATTGCTTTAATCCCCAAAATTCAAGGTGATGACTCCATGGATAAGTTCAGGCCAATTAGCTTATGCAATTCTTTTTATAAGATAATCTCAAAGGTCCTTACTTCCAGACTCCTGACTGTCCTTCCTTCTCTGATTAATCATCAGCAAAATAGTTTTGTGCCAAGAAGACAAATTCTTGATTCTATTATAACAGTCCATGAGAATATTCATTATCTTGTTATGGCTAAGAAGCAAGGTTTCATCCTTAAGCTTGATCTCTCTAAGGCCTACGACCGGGTTGATTGGTCTTTCCTCATGAAGGTCCTATTGGCTTATGTCTTCTCTATCAAATGTGTGGACCTCTTCAAGCAGCTCATCACCTCTGCCTCCTTTGTTGTCCTTGTCAACGGGTCTTCCTCTTCCTTCTTTCAAGATTCTAGAGGACTGAGACAAGGGGATCCCATTTCTCCAATCCTCTTCATTATCATGGTTGAATGTTTTGGTAGGTCTATGGAAAGTATGGTGATGAGAGGAACTTTTAAGGGACTCCAACCTTCCTCAGCTGATCATATATTCTCCCACCAACAGTTTGTGGATGACACCATTATCATGGGGGACTCAAGCATTTCCGTAGCCAAAATCTTGAAGGACACCCTTTGTATGTTCGCTTCTACTTCCAGCCAGCTTATCAACTGGGTTAAAAGTGAAGTGTTTTTCATCAACACTCCTAAGAGAAGATAGCATAGAATCAGTAGAATTCTGGAATATCAGATTGTTGATCTTCCTTCCACTTATCTTGGTCTCCCCTTGGGCATTTCTCCACCTGACTCATTTTGGAGTTCTCTGGTGGACAAATTTCAAAGAAAGCTTGTTGGGTGGAAGGGTGCTCTTCTAAGTCATGCTGGAAAGCTTCAACTTCTCAAAGATTCTCTTCAAAGCATACCTATTTATGCCCTTAGCCTCTTCAGAATTCCAATTAAGTATGCTGATGCAATTGAGAAAATTCAAAAAAAAATTCTTTGGTCAGGGGTTGAAGAAAAGAAAAGAATGGCTTTAGTGGCTTGGGATAAGGTGTGCAGATTGAAAAATAATGGAGGTCTGGGCTTGAGAAGAATCTGGAACCTCAATGAAGCTCTCTTATCTAAACAGGTTTGGAGACTATTCCACTGTGATAGTGAATGGTGTAAAATTTGGAGAAGTAAGTATTCTCTTTTGTCTTCTTCTCTTCCCTCTTTCATCAATTATGATTTCACTATTAATGGGTCCCATATCTGGAATCATGTCTCTAGGTGTAAAGACAACATTGCTAGAGGGGTTAAATGGAGAGTTGGAAATGGTAGGAAATTTAGATTCTGGGAGGATCCCTGGCTTTTTGATAAGTCTCTAATTGATATCCTTGAATGGGCCCCTTTTGCTTCCCCCTGTATTAGAGTCTTTGGCTCCTTGGTTGAGGGGTATTGGATAGGAGATAAATGGCAGAACATTGAATTTATTCACCCTGACCTAATCAATCGTAAGAATCATCTTTCTTCTGCTTGGTTGAACAATGAGGAAGATTCCCTTATTTGGAAATATGAACCTAAAGGCAATATCACTGTCTCTTCAATGTATGGTGTTCTTTCCCCCACCCCCTCTGAGAATCATTTTTGGTCTAGAGCATGGATTAAGGGTCTTATCCCTAAAATCATTTTTTTCTATTGGACAATCCTTCAAAATAAAATCTTGACCTTAGATAATCTTAAGGGTAGAGGATTTTCTTTCCCTAATAGATGTGCTTTATGTCTTGAGGAGGAAGAGTTTGTGGACCATTTGGCAATCCATTGTTCCTTCACTGTTTCAATTTGGGAAAGATTTCTTAAGAATTTTTGCATTGATTGGGTATTTCCTAACACTATCAGTGAATTGTTTCATTGTTGGATTTATCATTGGTCTAACCCCTTTTTGAGATCTTTATGGAAGCTATCACTCCCTCACATTCTGTGGGGGATTTGGAAAGAAAGGAACAACCGTATTTTCAGGGACACTTCTCTCACCCAGGCTATTGTTTTAGAGAAAATACAAAGGGATATTATGGAGAACATTGGGATCATTGGGGATTCTTGCTACTCTACCAACCCCTTGGAAGCTCACATTTTCAGTTCTTGGAATTTGAAGTGTGTTGGTAGTATTGATCCCAAACTAAACAAGAGACTTGCAACCAGACAACACACTCCCCCTCATGGTTGGCTCAGAATAAACTTCAATGGAGTTGCTAAAGGCAATCCTGGCCCTGCGGGATGTGGGGCAATTCTCAGAGATCAAAATGGTAGTTGTAAGGAAATGATTGTTGTTCCTATAGGTTTCCAAACTAACCACAAGGTGGAAGCTATGGCTCCACTCCAAGGTATTCTCCTAGCCAAAAGATGGAACTATCCCTATCTATGGATTGAAGGGGATTCCAATAGCATCATCAAATTCCTAAAGGGAACCTCTAAGCCTTCATGGACTATCAATAACATAATAAAGGTTGCTAGAGATCTCATCAACACTTTTGAGAAATGCTTCATATCTCACATTTATCATGAAGCTAATGATTTAGTTGATTGGGTAGCCAACATGGCTGTCATTCACAAAAATATGTTTACCTGGAAGGGGGAAGAGGGCCTCCTCGATGACATCATATTGATCATATTTAAGGATCGATACAATAGTACCCCAAAGATCATAAATGGACAAAATAATGATGAAACGGATTAATAGGAGTGCTACGAGGAATTATAATAATGTCATAACCATTTATTACAAGACACAAGCTACCTTTTCCCACGCTTTCTGGGTATATGTGGTAGTTTCGAGAAATTTCTTGCCTAAAGCTCTTTGCAATTCTTGGCATTCTGTACTAAAAAGTGAAAAAATGGGAGGAAATAGATGTCATTATGAACCCAACAACTGTAAGGAGTGGAAGCAAAAGGAGGTTGTTTGGAACATTTTGTAGAAGGGCGGGTTTTCAAAGTTTATGGAGAGGCTCCATGGGAGGGATGCCACAATTACTAAATTCTTCTGCAAAAACTAGAGAAAGGGTACTCTGAAGATGGGAGATCAAACAATCTCCATTGATGAAGACCTCATCGCTCAGGTCACGGCTCTCCGCAGGGAAGGAAGTAATTACTACAGAGACAAAAAATTTACCAAGGAGGCTATTGAGCGATATCCCGAAACAACAAAGGAGAAAAAGCGTCTAGTTAAGCTAAGTAAAACTTACTATCCACCTAGGGTATTTGTTAAGCCATGGAGAGAGGTTTTATTTTCTATTATGAACTATGTTACCTTGGATGGTAGATGCACAAAGGTGTATGGCTATCATTTTATTTTGCTTAACCATTTCAGGTATGACGAAAAAGTTAATATCCCTTATTTCTTATTGTGCTCTATGAATGCTACCATTAAGGCCCATAAAGAGAAACCTAAGGGTGATACATCCATGCATCAAGGTCTAATGGTGTTAATTTATGACCACCTAAAAGCCAACCAAATTGCTCACCCTCAGCCTTCAATCTCTGAGTCTGAGGAGGAAGGCTCGGATTCTATTTTTTCTATGGGTGAGGAGTCTGAAAGTGACTCGATGAGTGAGTCAGAGGAGAGTCTAGATGTCTCTAGAGCTGAAATTAGTAAGAAAAGAAAACAAGTGAGTACCAGGCCTTCCTCCTCGAAGGGAAAGAAAAAATCTAAAGAAATTTTTTTTCAGATTCGTTCCTCCTCGGAGGAAGAGGTCTCTAAGGATTCTGAGAAGGATGAACCCTAGTCTCCTTGGAAAAAGAAAACCAAAGCTTCTATTCAGACAAGGAACAAACATAAGAGATAGGAAGATAATGTTATTGAGATGGAGAAACAAGTGCAGAGAAAGGATCCTGAAGTCGACTAGAATTTGGAGGAGGTGACCACAGGGGAAGGTTTTAATCAGAGGATAGATGGCAAAGATGACAAAATCACTGGTGGTGACCCCCAAAAAGGAACAAGATAATTTTGGTGAGAAAAATCCCCCCTCAAATCCTCCCCCTGAGGGTTTGAAAGGTTTTGTGGACACCATTGATTAGTTTAACTGTTACAAGAAAGTTGTGGAGGATAATAAGAAGCTTAACCACAGGGTTCAAATTCTAGAAACAATCAGTATTGGTGGAAGCAAATCTATGACGGAATTGTAGCATCCTAAAATTGTGACACTTGCAATTTCGACTGCATTTGGGTCTTCACGATGGCGGCGCAACATTGAACCTGAATGGAGACCCCGAAACCTGCTTGTGACATCAAAAACTGCATTTTTCTGCACCCTGGCCTGATCCCTCCTTGCACCCTGCTGTCCCGGGAGGTGGGACCATGGCGCCCAGCGCCCTAGTCCCTGGCCCTATTTTGGGCCCGGTCTCTTTTGGGCATCGGGTATTTAAGTGTGCAATTCGGGAAATAGTGTTTCCTGGTCGGCCTAAGGTCAGAAAAATCAGTCTATCAAACCTAATTGACAAGTATATAAACTACTTTTCCTCTCCTAGAAAGAGAGGAAGGAAATAAGAAAGAGCAAGAGGCGAAAGCGATATTCAAACATTCAAACATTCAAGCATTCAAGCATTCCTTCAAGCAATTGAGCATTCTAAGTCTCCATTCAAGGCTAGGTGTTGCATTCAAGACAAGGATTCAACCATTGAAGAGGAGATCACATACAACATACAACATACTACATACATTACACCTTCGCATGTAAGAATACAAACATTCTTACAACAAGGTATCAGTACTTGTTTACATTACTAACATTTACACTTACAGCATTCTCATTTCTTGGTTAATTCCAAAACCGAGGTTTGACCTAAAGGCAAACCCCTAATCCCTAACCCCCCAATCGTCCTCTCTTTTCTATGTGTAGGTTGCAGGTACGCGGCTGTAATTGAAGATCTAGAATCCTTGTGTAGAGACGAACAGATCCACCTTCGTTTCGCGGATTTTTCGGAGGACTGTGTGCACGTCGGGCACCATCGTCCTATCAACTTTCGCTCAAATTTGCAGAACAGCACCGTCTCGACATTTTACTGCTAATTCCAAGTCCGCAGCTTCATCCCGTATCCCTATCTCTGTTTATAAGCAAATCTTTCCTACTTTACATGCATTCCTAGTTCAATCTTTCTATCTACATTCTTTACAAAAGAGGGTATCCTTGCTATCACAACCCTTGAAACTCATTTAGAATCCAATCTTGCATTGTGTGGGATTGGATCTTGTGGGTTTCAAACCCTCTTTTGAATGTAAAGTCTCTCCTAAGTGAAAACCATCAACCCTAGTGACTCTCCCTTCTCTCTCCTTGGAGTTGGGGAGGGGAGAACAACTAGGGTTCGATTTTTCCGCTTTACATTTTGGTGAACCCAATGTGAACATCCTGATTCTGATTATTCATGATTAGATCTGAAAAATATGCTTCCTTAATTACATTTCCATGTTTGATCTTTTGCAAATTTTAGAGGCTAATTGCATAAAAACCCTAAAATTTTCTTTTTAGTAATTAAACTTGTGGAATGTTTAATTGTTAATGCTTGTTTCAAATCTATCCTTCTATTGCAAATTGTCAATTCATATTTGTGCTTTAATTCTAAAAATTAAGTGGTTAAGTGTCAAAACCCTAATTTTTAAAACCTTCTTGATTCAACCTTTGACTGATAATTTCACTAATCAAAACACTTCCAAATCGGCTGTAACTTTGGATTCCACAATAAAATCACAATATATTTCATCCCTAAAAATTTGGAAAAAAGTTGCGAGGACCGTGTGCACCCCGAGCGCCCTCGTCCCCGACATTTTTTCTGAAATTTCGGGAGCTAGATCTTACTGTATTTTTCTGCTAAAATCCAAAATTTTGGCTGATTTTATCAATTTTAACACCTTCAAAATTAAAGTCAAAGTTGGTCTAGCGATTGCTTGGATTGAGGCTTCTAATCATTCAAAAATTGTTGAAATTGAAATTCATATCAAAATTGTGTTTCTTACAGTCCTAAATCTGAAAAGTGTGTTGGCATTCATTCGAAATTTCAGTGTTTTATTCAAATTTTTGTAGTTTGTGACTTTTGAAATTAAGTGTTTAATTGCAACAACTTTGATTTCCACTTTCAAATTTGAATTTTGCATGAAATCGAGTCAAATTTTAAATTTCAAAGCCTGCATTGCTTTCAGTATTCCTTCTAAAATCATAAAATTCAAAATTTTAGTTTCCCCCTCTTTTTCAAAATTCAAATTTTACATGTTTCAACAATCTTGGTAGGGTTCAATT
This sequence comes from Cryptomeria japonica, assembly GCF_030272615.1. Classification (NCBI taxonomy): domain Eukaryota; kingdom Viridiplantae; phylum Streptophyta; class Pinopsida; order Cupressales; family Cupressaceae; genus Cryptomeria; species Cryptomeria japonica. Next base: position 644,930,776 of record NC_081409.1, on the reverse strand, counting down.
TTGAGATTGCAACTTTAATTTGGCCTATCTACAGATCATAAAATCACTCAATTTTTTTAGATTAGCTTTAAAATCATCATAACTTTCATCCCTGAAAATTTCAAAAAAAGTTGCGAGGACCGTGTGCACTCCGTTCGCCACGGTCCCAGACATTTTTTCCGAAATTTCGAGAGATTGTCCTGATTGCATTTAACAGCTTAAATCTAGGAGATTGGCTGGTTTTATTGAAATTTGCTACCTTTAAAATTCAAAATCTTCTCTCTTTCTTTAGTGCATGAGTTTTACAACAATAAGCCCTACTTACACTATTCCCATTAGACGAAGCCTTAGAATTAAGTCTTTCCAAGGTTTAATTACTGAGGAGATAGAACCTAATTTGAATGGCCTTTTTAACGAGGACATGGGTAATTCCTCTAATCCTCTTAATGATGAAGAAGCTCTCCATGAGGTTTCTGTAGAACAACTTTCAAAATTGGATAACCAATTTGATGATTTTCGACAATGGATGTCTCAAGAATACCCCGATAGTGAAGCTCTTTCCTTAATTGAGGGTCTAAAACGTATGGTTCAAAGTGATAAGAATGGAATTGATATTTTGCGTGGTATTGCACACATTGTGGATTCGAATGTGATGCCTATGAAGAGTTGTGCCGAAACTTTAGGTTATACACAACCTCCTACTCAAGTTAATCATTCTATTCCTTTGACAACTCCTATTGCTAGTATACCTACTTTTACATCAAACATAATGACTACTTCAATACAAGACATTCCTCCTATGATCACTAGTCATGGGGGCAATCCTTCTTCTTCAATCAACCCTCTTCCTTCATTCAATCCAACTTCTTCATTCATTCCTTCAATGAGTGTTCCTCTTATATTTCAACAAATGAACATGACGCAAGGGGGCAATTCATTTAACCATTCCATTCCTCCTTGTAGTGTTCCTCCTTTCCAATCATCTCCTATGACTAACTATCATAGTGTCCCACCACCTTACTCTCAATCAATACCTTCTTTCAATAACATAACACCTCCATCACAATCTAACACGTCTAATATGAACTCTTCGACTGAAGCGACCATTAACAATCTTGCACAAACTGTCTCTTCTTTGCAGCAACAAATTGCCTCTATGAATCAATCTAAGTTTACTGTGCCCACATTTGATGTCGCGAGCCCACTTTCTCTTGACATTGTTCGAGCTATTCCCCCTAAACATGTTGAAATTCCACATTTGGAGCTTTATAATGGTAAGGGTGATCCTCTAACACATGTTAAGACCTTTCAAACAATATGTACCGATTTTGCTTATGACCAAAGGTTGCTTGCAAAACTGTTTACTAGAACATTAAGAGATAAAGCCCTATAATGGTATTGCTCGTTGCCTTCTTATTCTATTACTTCTTTTGAACAACTTGCAAATGCTTTTATTCAACAATTTCAAAACAATATAAGTCCTAAAGTTACTTTGATTGATTTAATGCATTGTAAACAAGGTGTTAAAGAAAAAGTGACTGATTTCATTGGTAAATATAAGCATTTGTATGCTCAAATTTCTTTTCCAGTACCTGACAATGATATTCAAAGAATCTTTATTTCTAATTTACAAAAAGATATTAGAGAAAAACTTCTATTTTCTGAGTTTACTTCTTTCCAACAGTTGTGCGCAACTCTTCACAATTATCAACTGACTGTGAGTCACATGGAACAAGCAAATCCTATGGCTCCGAGTGATAAGGGTGATAGTAGTCAACAACCATTTGGGAAGTTTAAACCGAACAGAGAGTCCATTAAATTCAATGAAAACATCATCAACAACAATGTGAATGCAGCATCAGGTGTGCCTCCTATTTCTAAGTTTTTCAAGAAAGAAAGAAAGTTTACTCCTTTGAATGAATCATTGCATAGTATTATGAATAAGTTATTGGAACAAAATGTGCTTACTCTTCCTCCTATAAAGCAAATAGATCCTGCAAAGATTAATTCACCCTATTTTGATAATAAATCTTTTTGTCAATTTCATCGTCATCCTGGGCATGATACTGAAAAATGTTTTGCTTTAAAGGGTAAAATTCAAAATTTGATTGATAATAATAATACTATCTCTGTTTCTGGTGTGAGTGATAAAGGCAACACATCTGTGGCTACTCCTAACCAAAATCTTAAGATTTTTACTGATCCATTACCTTCTCATACCTCTAATGCGATTGATACTAATGATTCCTCTGTCTCACCTGATGATCTTGTGTCTATGACTCCGAATGTGATTAACTTTGTAGAGCAGCAGAAAATCCCTAAAGAACTTTCCATCACATTTGATTCCAGTGAAACTATCAGGGCACCTGATGGTCCTTTATATATAGTTGCAAAAGTCAAGAATACACCTTGCCGTGGAGTGCTTATTGATCCTTCTTGTATGGTTAATATCATTACTGAAGAATTTCTTTTTACTTTGCAATTGAATCAAGTGATCTATGACAAAACAAATGTGGTTGTGAAACTATTTGATGCATTTTCTTCTCCTACAATTGGTTCTATTATATTACCTATTGAGGTCCATAACAAATCCCTTGATATGGACTTTGCTATTATTCCATCATCCGAACAATTTCGTGTGAAGCTAGGCTATCCTTGGCTGTCTTCCATGAAAGCTATTGCTTCTCCTATTCACAAGTGTTTGAAATTTCCCCATAATGGTGAAGTTGTTACTGTCAATCATAGTCTCTTTAAATCAGCTGAAAGAACTTCTAGCGTTCCTATTGATTATTTTTGGCCTAAACAATTCCAATCTCTTCCTCCACGAAGTGATCATCTTTTTAAATATTATCAAAAGTGGAAAAAATATATGATCCTATCTCTAAGTGAACCTAGAACACCCAAACTTGATATTCCTATCGTTCTTGAGAAGGAAGTTCTTCCTTTGAAAGATAAAACTAATGTCTTTCCTCAAGAAGATTCCCAACCCATCCCTATGAATGTGACTATGCCTATGACTAATAAACTTCCTAAAAGTAGACCTATACCTCCTCGTCATGATGGACTTGGTCTCCTTCCTAAACCGAATATTCCTCCTTTGTATGGAGCAATTCCTCCTCCTTCCTCTTATGGAGAGAAGAGACCTTCCTCTTCTCCTATTATTCAACCTAAGAGACCACAACCTAAACACCCAAGTGATAAGGATGAGAACATTCCTCCTCCTCAATCTCCTCAACTTCCTACTAAGACTAGACGGAATCTTTCTGCACATGAACGCCGACGAAAGCGTCGTCTTAGAGCTCAGGCAGCTGCTTTTCAAACTTTGCAATCCCCAAAAACACCTTCAGCAAGTATTATTCCATTTTCTCCTCAGCCGACGATTGAGCCGAAATCTCCTAAACATAAGATGCATGATGGTCTTGATCCTGTGTGAGTTAAAGATCCTATTTTTATAAATCTTGATGATGATATAGATGAAAATGTTACTCTTGTTCATTCTGATAGTGAATATGAATATGTTGATGTTGATAACCATTTATCTAATGAATTTTCTAAAGCACTTATCCTAGCTCCTAGACAAGAACAATGTGGCTCGGAACATGAACATAGCCCTTGTTTGGATCTTGTGATAGCTCCATCTGTTGTGTTGGATGTTCCTCCTCTAGCGTGTTTCCTACCTTCCCGAAATATTGATCAGCAAGATCGGGGGGTAGATGATGTGCTAGACTAGTTTCATTAGCATAGAAAACTCTCTCCTCCTCTCTTGATCTCTTTTGTAACTTCTTCTATGTGTTATTCTCATTCTTCTATTTGTTGTCCTTAGTGTTGTCTACTTGAGGACGATGCAAAACATTGAGATCTCTTTTGGTCTCTCTCATGTTGACTCAAAAGACACATGTGTTCCCTTCTTCTAGGTGACCTTCCTTGATTGGGGAATGAAGAACAATTATGCATACATACATATGATATACATGAATTATCATACAGCATACTGACCCCGAGGAAAGAGAAGTCACCTCGTGCTTTGTGTTTTGTGTCTATTATCCTTGGGCTTATCTCACACTTGGGGGCTAAATCCTTGTGATAATGTGCTCCTTTCCCTTCTCATTTTTATATGTATCACTACCTTAAAGCAATCACCCCCGGTGAGGTGTGTGCGATCGCTTTAACATAGGGGGGCATACATCCTGTTCATATCTTTTCAAGATACTTGAAAATTTCTTGGCGAACTTAGCTTTGCCTCGAAAATTTTTGGTATTTTTCTTGCATGACTCATAGTGAGGGAACCTTACTACTGACAGTCATGGTTCTCCCTCGTGATCTTCCCTTTTACTTTGTCAATCAAAGTCATAAGATCCTTAGTCCACTGGGGGCTTGGTGTATCTTGCCTCCTTGACATGGTGTAAGTTTTTCAATGTTGTTTCGTTGTACTTTACTAGAAGTATGAGCGTACACTTATACTCCCGCTAAAGTGGGGGCTAAATGTAGCATCCTAAAATTGCGACACTTGCAATTTCGACTGCATTTGGGTCTTCACGATGGCAGCGCAACGTTGAACCTGAATTGAGACCCCGAAACCTGCTTGTGACATCAAAAACTGCATTTTTCTGCACCCTGCTGTCCCGGGAGGTGGGACCATGGCGTCCAGCGCCCTGGTCCCTGGCCCTATTTTGGGCCCGGTCTCTTTTGGGCATCGGGTCTTTAAGTTTGCAATTCGGGAAATAATGTTTCCTGGTCAACCTAAGGTCGGAAAAATCAGTCTATCAACCCTAATTGACAAGTATATAAACTACTTTTCCTCTCCTAGAAAGAGAGGAAGGAAATAAGCAAGAGCAAGAGGCGAAAGCGATATTCAAACATTCAAACATTCAAGCATTCAAGCATTCCTTCAAGCAATTGAGCATTCTAAGTCTCCATTCAAGGCTAGGTGTTGCATTCAAGACAAGGATTCAACCATTGAAGAGGACATCACATACAACATACAACATACTACATACATTACACCTTCGCATGTAAGAATACAAACATTCTTACAACAAGGTATCAGTACTTGCTTACATTACAAACATTTACACTTATAGCATTCTCATTTCTTGGTTAACTCCAAAACCGGGGTTTGACCTAAAGGCATACCCCTAATCCCTAACCCCCCAATCGTCCTCTTTTTTCTGTGTGTAGGTTGCAGGTACGCGGCTATAATTGAAGATCTGGAATCCTTGTGCAGAGACGAACAAATCCACCTTCATTTCACGGATTTTTCGGAGGACCGTGTGCACGTCGGGCGCCATCGTCCCGTCAACTTTCGCTCAAATTTGCAGAATAGCACCGTCTTGACATTTTACTGCTAATTCCAAGTCCACAGCTTCATCCCGTATCCCTATCTCTGTTTATAAGCGAATCTTTCCTACTTTACATGCATTCCTAGTTCAATCTTTCTATCTACATTCTTTACAAAAGAGGGTATCCTTGCTATCACAACCCTTGAAACTCATTTAGAATCCAATCTTGCATTTTGTGGGATTGGATCTTGTGGGTTTCAACCCCTCTTTTGAATGTAAAGTCTCTCCTAAGTGAAAACCATCAACCCTAGTGACTCTCCCTTCTCTCTCCTTGGAGTTGGGGAGGGGAGAACAACTAGGGTTTGATTTTTCCGCTTTACAGGAATATGTTGAGGATTTGACTAAAACTGTTGCCAAAGTTGAAGAAATCATAGATTCCTTCAACCCTAGGTTCGAGCAAATTGAGAAGGACCTGACAGAGAGAAAAACTAATGATATTGTTATTGAACAGAGAATGGTGGAAACTGATAACAAATTCAACAAAATTGAAAAGTGCCTCAAAAGTATTGTTGAACAAAGTTTTAATATTTTGAAGGCTTCAGCTGACAATACCAAAATCCTCATCAGCAAATTGGAGGACAAGAATGATTCCCTGGGGCTTGAACCAGACATTGAAGGTATGGGAGAAGTGCAAGGACCCAGAACAAGAACCAAAGGCAAAAGGAAGGAAAAGAAGCCAAACAAGGATATGGAAGAGCTCAAAGTTGTTGCAGTAAATTATGACTAGCTGGTCAATAAGGCAGCAGACCTTCTTAAGTCCTTATAGTCATTTTGTGTTTTCTCTAGTTGTTCTGCTTTGTTGTTCCTTTCTTTTGTTGACTGTTCAGTTTTATGGCTTCTTTGCCAGTCGTTTTGTAAGCTATTTCTAGCAGGATGTTTTTTGATGAACTATTTTATTCTCCTATGTTATAGGTTTCGGGTCTTTAAAACTTGTGTTTCATATTAATCAGAACACATACTTGTGACAAAAATATCTTACTCTTGGGTGCACTCCAATTTTATTCATTATAACATAAATCACTTTTAAAAAATTCACCTAAAAGAATGCAATAGTTTAAATAGGTTTTTATATTTTTTACTAAATATATTATTTTTACTAACGTGTTGTATGGGCACATCTTTAAAGTGGGAAAATTAATCATGTCATCATTAATTTTTTATGAAAATAATTAGATATTAAATTTTCCTTTTTCAATGTGTTAAAATGATGCATAAGATGTGAAAATATAACTTTTCAATTTTGGTCGAGTACATCAAAAATTATGTTAAATATATAATACATTTATTTTGGCAATACTAGTAAAGACACTACAAGTAAAGTAATAAAATATGAAATCCTTAATATATTTCAATATTTTTAGTAAATATACACATGTATGGTTAGAATGTAGAGTTTTATGTCATTGTAGCATTTATTCAACATTAAATCAAGCTTTGTAGCTTTCCCACATGATGAGATTTTCATATTTTTGGGTTTAACATGGGAGATGTCAATCATGGAGGGGGGGCCTCTATGAGCTCTCCAGAATGTCAATATTGACCTAGACAACTGTGCTACAATAGGGGAGGATAATAAGGCAACCTTGGAAGATGCCCCCTTTGTAAAAAATGTTAACTTTGTCCTATCTGATAAAGTGTTGAAAGCTTTCTTAGAAATGGGGACCTTTTGAAAGCTAAAACCCTTTTTGATGGAATGGACCCCACATCTTGGGTGGATAAACTTATAGGAAGAAGCACTAACTCTTCAAATATATCTAATTCCTCTAATATCAAATTTCTTTGGAGATAGTATTGAGGTTTCTCTTCCAAATGTTTATATGGATGACCCTACCCTAGACTTGACAATCACCCTTATTCACAAGTTTTACTCTTTTAGACCCAACATTGATTTAGTTTGCTAATGGGCCTCTACTACTTGAAAGTTAAAGGCAAATGTGTGTGTTAGTACAATGGTAGATGGGTTATCTTATTTAGATCTTCTAGTAAAGAAGATATGGTCAAAGTCCTTTTGGAGGGACCTTGGTTTATTGATAAATGAAATTGTAATGGTCTTTCACTCTTCAAATGGAAGCTTGGTGTCAATCTTACCTCAAATCTGGGTTATGTTGCTCCTACTTGGGTATAACTTTTGCGACTTCTCCTAGAGTACTAGGATTGAAATATCCTTAAGAGTATTGTGGATTCCTTTTCATTGTTAGTCACAATAGACAAGCTCACCCTCCAAAAATACCATGTTATCTTTGCTGGTATGTGTAAATTTTGAAGTGAATAAGTCCCTACCCTAGACTATTACCCTAAACTCCATTTTTTTTAAATGGTGTAAGGCCATTGGATTTGAGAATTTTTTTTTTTTTTTTCAAAAATGTAACAAATTTGACTACCTTATAGATAAATGTCATATCCCTTCAATCCCAAATTCTCAAAAGAAGAACAAGATTATAGCATGAGCACCTCCTAATCAATGTTTGATTGGCGAAATCTCAATATATGTGGACTAGTCTCTTATACATAAATAGACCCAAGTTTAAATAAATTCCCTCTCCAAATAATGTAACTCTATCCTATTGATGCCTAATATGCTACAAAAAAAGTATAACCCTAGCCTCCACTAATGGGGAAGGAGGATAAATCCTAGATGATAATATGAAACAATAGAAAAAAGAGGAGATAGACCCAGTTGCTCAAAAAGAATCAAATGAATTGAAACCTCAAGACCCAAACATGGAAGAACAAGTCACTGAAAATAACCAAGATGTTGAAGATAGAATTGACAAGGTTTGCCCCCAAGAACCAAATAAGGAAGATCAAAACATACAAGTTGATTTTATCATTAAAGTAAAGCAGTTTGTTGGTGCAGAAAAAGAGGACGAAGATTCCTTAGTTAATGATTTAAATTGTAACTTGGAACATTGTCAAGCTCCTAATGAGGCAAACAAATCTATAGAATTTTTTCTCAGTATAAACAGCTCTACAAAATCCCCCCAACCAACCAACCAAGTGATAAAGTAGAAAAAACATAAAATATTGGGAAATGAGTGCTAAAAATGAAAACACAAAAGGGTTATTGTATTGAATAGAAAAAAATAGTTACAAATATTATAAGCCTCTTTAAGGGGGAAACACCCTTTAAGCAATAGCCAGTGCAATATAATTTTATTGATGATACAATATGTTGAAACTTAATAGCTTTGATATCATGTTGAATTTAAAGATTGAGCTTTGATACCATGTCAAGATAAAGATTGAGCTCTAATACCATGTTGAATTTTGTAACACACAAATTTTTAACACAAGCCTACAAGATCAAACAACAAACTAGAACACCTTCCACAAACGATAGCAACAAGAAAAATATGTCATATTCCTTAAAAGAAAAGATTACAAGATGAATTGCAATTGTACAATGAGGTTCTTATAAAGAAAGCACAAAGATGTCCTAAGCTAAATTTAGGAGAACTAAAGTACAAGCGTGATGAGCTAAATAAAGCTCAACTCTAGCTAAAATAGATGCACAAACTTGCTAAACTATAAGCAAGAACTCCTAAGTAAACTTAAGGAAAAAAAAAAGGAATAACTAGTGTTAAAAAAGCAACTAATAGGTAAATATGCTCTAGCACCTCCCCCCCCCCCCCCTGCTCTTAAGTGAAAGTAAGGGTGAGAAAAAAAATCTAAATGCATGATTAATGCAAAAATGGGTCTTGGCAACAAAAGGCCTAATTAGGTACCCATGTACAAACTAATGAAGTCTCTCTAAGTGGAGAAAAGGACAATAACCATGTGGGAAAAAAACCCTCTCCAAAAGCAAGACATGCAACACATGAAAATAAATATAAACTACTAGAAAAGAAAGGAACATCTTAGATAGACCGCCTAAGGAAAACTTCCTTCACCCCAAGCATCGACCACAACTGAAGATAACATGTTAACACCAAGGGCTTAGGGAAGATATCTGCAACTGGCTCCTCTATAGGTATGTAAACCAAGCTAAGAAGACCATCCTAAATAAACTTCTTGTGAGATTTTGCCAAGATCAAGAGCTCAATGAAATGTACAAAATAGAGACACAATATAGGACAAGAATAAACTATATTCTCATCAATAGAAAATGATCAATATCATGATTTACAATGTAGATGAGCTTGCTTATATAGGCAAGGCTAGGGATATGTGAGCACACAAACATGACATGTGGCTCAATAAGAAACAAGGGTAGGTAGGAAATAGGTGTGGGTAGGTAGGAGAAATAATATAATAGTCCACATGAGGTGGATCACCCACTGAATGTGGAGTGTAACAACAAGATCAACACCATAAAAGGTGGATTTTCTCCTACACACACTATCCCAATGTGGCACAAACACCCAAGTGTCTCATACCCAAACTACAATGAAATGCATTTCCTAAGTAAACCTAAGTAAGTGTAATAATATCCAAGATGAATAATTATTTACACCAACACCCCCCCTTAAGTGCAACTTAGGGGAATGCACTTAAGTCTACAATGCAATTAAGCAATGCAAGATGGGTCCCAGCTACGAGGCCATGTTAGGTACCCATGTACAAATGCAAATGCATGCAAACCAATGCAATGAAATCTCTCACAAAGTGGGGAAAGAGAGAAAAACCCAATGGGACAAAACCCTCCTCCAAAAGAGAGATGAAAAACTAGATACAAAGAACTCTCATAGAAGTATGTGAAGGACAAAACCCCATGTGAGGAAAAAGTCCCCCCCATATGAGAGAAGAAGAGAAGCTAGGAAGCCCCCCCTCAATGTGGAATCTGCACCAATGATAGAAGCTCTATGTATGAAGAAACTGCTCTACAAACGTCGAACAACATTCCTCCCGTTAAGAAGAAACAAAACCAAAGGTGTATCCATGAAGTCTCCCCAATCATGAAGGGAAGATGTATGAAGAAAACTCATGATGAAAGGAATCTCTGAAAACTGCTCAAGTGTCCCCATGTCGATGCTGAAAGATACCCCCTCCAAAGGTGGTAAACTATGCCACACTGCTGAAAAAGGCACTCCAAGATCTAGTGGAGATGGATGTAGAACATGTCCCAAAGACTCACATGTCTCCTCAAAAAATAAAGAGACCTCCTCCAACTGCTGTACATAAGTATCCACAATCATGTCAACCTCGAAAGAATGATCATGTAGAGAATGAACAAGAGGGTCAGAGTGTTCCCTCGTAGTAATCAAAGAAGGATCACCTTCATCAAAGAGAAGATGAATGTCATCAATGATGTCTCCAAAATCTGCAATGTAGGATTCCATAAACAAACCTGTAATATCTGTCAAGTAATAATCCCATGAATCTGAAGCTGGAAGACAATGAATATCCTGCTGCACTGAATCACATTAAGGCAAAATTGTCGCACTATCCGCATCATCAAGTGAAATACGTGATGTGATATCAATATGAGGAGATGAAATATAAGACTCAAGAATGGGGTCACATGTGAGAATCCCCATGTTCAAGTGTCCAAAGTTCTCCTCAAAATCTGAACCATCACAAGAAGTGTGATCATCATGTGTAGAATCATCAAATGTGAAATCATCATCATCAACAAAATCTAAAAAGGAGTATAACCGAGATGCATGATCAACCACCCCAGTCGCAATGATAGCTCTAGTCTCCAAGTCTCTAATGAAAACTAAGTCAGGTGTGAACTCCACAACTCTCTTAGTTGCGCCATGTGTGATTTGATAGATAGAAAGGAGATTGTTTGTCAAGTGGGGTACACACAACACATCATTGAAGGAGTTATCCCCAATGTCAATAGATCCTTTCCCAATCACATCCATGTATGTATGATTGCCCATCAAAATCTGTGGCATGGTGCATGGCTCAAATGTAGAGAAAATAGATTGCGAAGATGCCATATGATGAGAAGCCCCTGAATCTAGAAGCCATCTCTCTGAATCATGACTGATAGTAGCACATAGAGCTTTTCCTTTTCTTGTCCCAAAAGAGTGAGTCTTCCCACTTGTTGAAGCCATGAATGCTCGCCCTTTTCCTTTTGAATGTGAGGAAGTGGAAGTTGATGAATCATCCTTCTTGTAGACTTTAGGCAAATCAGTGTTATTCTTTTTGATGATATGTGTGAGCTCATCAATCTTCTTAGAATGGCAACGATGTTCCTCATGACCAATCTTTTTACGATAAGCACAAGTAGGTCTCTCCCTCTTTGGTGAATTATCTCTCTTGGAAGAGGATGAATCTCCTTGTTGTGGAGAAGATGGTGCTTTTTCTTTAGGCTTTGATTGCCATTTCTTCTTGTTTGAGTTGTCCTTTCCTTGATTTCCTTTGTTCCCTTGATTTGCCACTAATGCTTGAGACTTAGAAGCCTTAAGAATGCCTATGCTTATCAACTTAGTTTGTTCCATCATCAATATTTCATTGAAAGCATCAAATGTAGGCATTTTGTAGCTTGAACCCATTGTCATCCTATGGGTTTGGAAACTAGAAACAAATGCTGCATATTCTTGTGGAAGATTGCCTATCAAGTTGAATATCAATTGAGTATCCTTTTTGTCAATGCCACAATCTTTGAGTTGTGCCCTCAACTCATTTGCCTTAGTGACATAATCTTGTATAGTATCAAAGCTCTTAGGATCTAACATGGTGAGATCACTATCAATTTGATATCCCCTAATCTCATCAACTTGACCATACAAGTCTTGAAACTTTTGCCAAGCATCCTTGATTAGAGTACATTTCTCAATATGAAAAATGAGATCCTTTGATACATACTTTCTTAAGGTACCAATTGCCATGATATTTTTAGTGAGCCAATCCAAGTGACCAACTGGATCAACCTTAGGATCAGCGGGAGCAACAATAGTTCCATCAATGTAATGAGTGAGTCCTTTTTCCATAAGTTTACTCCATGCGTCAATTTTCCAAGTAGCATAATTATGTGGAGTTAAGAGAGGAAACTTAGAAGAACCCATAGCAGCAAAAAGAAAGGAACACAAGAGCACAAAAGCACAAGAGACACCCCCCAAATTCACTCAATCAAAGTACCCCCCCCCCCAAAGTGATGATTTTGGCACTTTATACTTAGTGCGATTACAATGAGCCACCTGCAAAACAAGGCAAAGTGGACTTATGATACAAATTTTACAACTTCTCAAATGAGATACAAGAGACTTCAATCAATAGTGCAATGAATCTAACTGAGATTCAAGCAAATATACAAGTACCAAGAGAGCCAAAAATGGCCAAAATTTAAAAGTACAATTTATACTTATAATGGCATCAATCTGATAGCATCATGTGAAAGTAGACGAAAAAATATTCACTTTCAAAAAAAATGGCACCTGAAAAGGAGGTCGTATGACCCCAAACGAAGCCTTTGAAGTTGCAAAATCTAGGATTACTCAGGTATAGTCACCAAAAACTGAATTTTATGAAAAATTAGTGCATCAAAATAAAAAAATTTCTACACCACTTCAGAGAGCACAAAATTCTAGCCCATTTCAAAAAAAAATGCACCCAAAAAGGAGCAAAAATGAGCAAGTTATGGCCATTTGAAGTTGAACTGCAAAATCAAAAATGCAAATGAGAGGGGCTTGCAAAATTTTTGAAAAATGCTGATGTGGTGCTGACATCAGCAAGTCACTATGTTAAATTTGATGGTCGTATGACCATCGCAAAACCTTCGCCTCCCTGCTGACTGGACGTTCATACTATATGGACTGTTGATGTGGCAGATGACTATGTGTACGGAGGTGACATGTCACTATGTACAGATTGCTGACTGTGTGAGCTACGTGGCGGCCGTACGGATGATGTGGCATATGGGTTTTACCCGCGGGCCAGTGGTCGCCTGCCACGTGGCAGATGCGGGTCCTCCTGTCTGGTTGACTGCCGGTGGGAGGAGGTTGCCGGAGGCGGACAGGAAGCCCAGGATGGCGGCGGTGGCTGAGGTAGCGGGCGCCGGAGAGGAGGTAGCGGGCACTAGGCTAAGCTGCTACTGGGGAGCTGGGGATGGCGGTGGCATCGGTGGCATACACAGCGCGGGCGATGGCAAGAGATGCAGAGCGGCCTGCAGGAGAGTCCGGGGCGGCGGCTAGAGGACGTTCTGCGGCTGCGGTGAGCATGGAAGATGTCGGCGGCGGTGGTGGCGGCAGAGTCCAGCGACGTCAGGGTCCCAGCAAGCAGGAGGTACTCTGCAAACCTGCAGGGTACGGGCATGGGCGGCGATGGCAGGTCCAGACCTGCAAAGTCCGGCAGGTAGTACGCCTGCAACTTGCGACACGCAGGTACACACTGCACCTTTTTTTTTATTTTTTTTTCGAAATTTTTTCAAATTTTTTGATTTTTGATTTTTTTGAAAAAAATTTTAGAAAATTAAATTTTTTTTTTTCGAAAAATATATAAAAAAATTTCGAAATCCGTACAATTATAGCAAAATTGGCGAAAAAAATTTTCTCACCAAAATAGGCTGACTTTATAACCAAAATTCATGGAAACGGGCTTCTGGACACAATGGCGGGGTTGGATCTGGTCTAGGACGCCTCCAAAAGATGCTGCTCCTCAGATCTACCTCTTGACGTCGCAATAATGCCTCTTCAAGATGAATCAATGAAGCCCCAATGGCTCTGATACCATGTGAGATTTTGCCAAGATCAAGAGCTCAATGAAATGTACAAAATAGAGACACAATATAGGACAAGAATAAACTGTATTTTCATCAATAGAAAATGATCAATATCATGATTTACAATGTAGATGAGCTTGCTTATATAGGCAAGGCTAGGGATATGTGAGCACACAAACATGACATGTGGCTCAATAAGAAACAAGGGTAGGTAGGAAATAGGTGTGGGTAGGTAGGAGAAATAATATAATAGTCCACATGAGGTGGATCACCCACTGAATGTGAAGTGTAACAACAAGATCAACACCATAAAAGGTGGATTTTCTCCTACACACACTATCCCAATGTGGCACAAACACCCAAGTGTCTCATACCCAAACTACTATGAAATGCATTTCCTAAGTAAACTTAAGTAAGTGTAATAATATCCAAGATGAATAATTATTTACACCAACACTTCTGAATGAAGTGCATGTGGATCTCAAAGTGCTTAATTTGTTGATGCTCAACTAGGTTGCAAGAAATGTGAATGGCACTCTGGTTGTCACAATAAAGAATAGTGGGACCATCAGGAGGAAAACAAAACTCTTTCAGAAACTAGTGAAGCCATAAAATCATCTAGCTAGCAAGAACTAGTGCTTGATACTACTTCTTGTAAGACCATACAATGGGGCTAGAACCAAGACAAAAAACAAAACCAGAAGTAGACTACTAATCATTATCACCACTAGACCAATCTGAGTCAATGAAGCCAACTATCCTATAGTCTCCTTATTTTTAATGAATTCCAAAGTGTGATGTGCCATGGATGTACCTCAACGCCTTCCACAAACAAGAGTAGCATAAAAAAATGCCATATTCCTCAAAAGAAAAAAGTAATAGGATGAATTACAATTATAAAATGAGGTTCTTATAAATAAAGCACAAAGATTCCCCAAGCTAAATTTAGGAGAACTAAATTGCAAGCATGGGGATCTAAATAAAGTTCAATTCTAGCTAAAATAGATGCACAAAATCTAATCTAGAAGTAAGCATTCCAAAGTGGACTTAGGGAAAAAAAGTGTAGCTAGTTCTTAATAAGAAACTAATAACTAAATATGTTCTAACACAATAGTAGAATATAGCATATTCTTATATTAATTGTATTTAAGCTAACTAATATCTTTCAAGCATATGGGACTATTCAAAATAGGTCAATGGATTACTTACAAAGCATTTATTGCAATAAAGAAACAATAAGCATAAAAGTGTTTTAAGGGTTCTAATATCCCTTACATCTTGAAAACATTTATCCTCAACCCTTAAGAAAAATAAATTATTGGACTTGGTGAAGTGATTCCAAAGTAGCACCTTTAAGGTGCAAATAATGTCCCTAGATTGGTTACTTAGTGGTTACATTAATGTGAAGTTGTTGGAAGCATATATCCAAGACTACTTTGTACTAGAGAGTGATGGTCCCATTAACATTGAGCTTAGGTATAATAGCTATACCAAAAACCTATTGGGCAATAAAATTCTTGAAACAAGAGACATGAAAAATAATATGATAAAATAAAGTTGGGAGTTCCATCTTGGAAGAAAGAGGATAAAACTACCGAAGAAGTTCATAGTGACTATTCACTTGTTCTTCATCCATGGAACTATCTTCTACTATGTTTTTCTTACATTATTTGTATTATCTTTTAAAGTCTTGTGGCTTTATGTAAGCATGGGGCATCACTAGTTGGGCAATATCATATCACGTGTGTTCATATTGGGGGGTTGAATATCCCAAAATGAGGGTACAATGTATTTCCTATCAGTAAAAATAGGAGGGTTTTTAATTTGGGCTATGAAAAAATACAATATTTGGCAAAAATAGGGGGCTTTTAATTCAGGTTGTGTATTGGGAGGGGAGAGAAAAAGAATTCTAGGGCAATATTTTTTGAAAATAGGTGGATTCTTTAGCATGCCTTGAATGTACGTGATATATCCCAAGTTCACTAAGTGAAGCCCCCGTGTATGTAAGGCTTGTATGTGTGCTCCCATGACTATTATTGCCTATAAAAATATCTATTTGATAGTACTTATTAATTTATTTGGGCTACCATATCACAAGGCCATGCACAAAAATTGCAAACACATAAATTTCTTTCCTCGCTAACCTCTACCCATTTCCTTTTAAGCCCATTTATGTCTCTTTGCCTTGATCACTATTTGACGTTTTTTTCTTAGTCCCTCATGATATGCCATAATGTTATTTAAATTCTTTGAAAAATGTGTCAAGATCCCTATGAAATACCCTTAGTTCTCTCATTTATCCTTTCTTTCTTTTTGTTTTGACATGCATTAACATCTCCTTTGCATTACTCTATTAGGCTTATAGTCTTCTTCCTTAGACCTCATATACTATTGCCTTTTTGACACTATCATGTCTTCATTTAATCTTCATGACATTTCTTAGACCTCTTATCAACATGGAATCAATAGAAAAATATTTATTAAAACCCTTGTGCGATAGACATATAACGTATTCATTGTCATATAACTCATAACACCATTTCATTTAGTAATATTAATTTTTTTTTTAAATTGCATTTATTTTCATCATAAGAAAATTTATTTGAACTAATAAAAATTGAGATACATATGTGTGCTTAGATATCTTTATATCTACTCTAATTCAAATAATAGTCAATTCTCACATAGCAATGGTCATAATAGTGTAGCCCTCAATGGCCGAGAAAACTACAACATAAAGCAAGGCCTTCCTTACTGTTACCCAATATCACCAATGTGTTTCCACAAATATTTTAGCCCCATAATATGAAGAATGGAAAATATGCCTCCCAAAAACTTGGTACTAGTTGTATTTGTGCTTTTTCAACTTTTAAACATTGTTGAAATTTTCAAATGGGTCAGATATTTTGAAAATTGACAGAGGTTGCTATTCTACAACCCCACATTCACCTATAGGTCTAGACAAACCATTCGTATGTGCTATGAATTCTACAAAATAGTATGTCAAGGTTTGGCAATTTCTACACTTATGGATCTCAAGAGAAAGTGTTTTTGATTCACGGGTCAAATAGGTTTTGAAGGGACCTGAAACCCTAAATACAAAATGTTACCTTTAGAAAAACATTAGTAAAATAGCAAGAAAATGGTAGCTAGCCAAAAGGTCGAAGACGGAGAATAGACAACAAACAAGGCACCAAGCCAAGACTAGAAAAGACAAAAGAAGAAATGTTACTTAAGATTCTTCAAGGCCTTGGTCACCCCAACCTCACATTGGGAGGCCTCCTAAGTAAGTTTATTAATATCCTATGGGTCCTTCAGTGACTAATCTACAACCTTCTTGAGATGACCCCTAGTATGGGTACATGGCCCTTTGCTATCTTCAACACCATTCTATTTACTTTTTTCCTCTAGATTGATGAACTAAGGACTACCTTGTTGTAGCCTTTCAGTTTTTTTGACCAACATCCTCATACTATTCACAGACCCTTTAACCACATTGTGGTTGAAATTAACCAACTTAACCAAATTGGCATTGATATTCTCCATTTTATTTTTCAAAGCCATAATATGCCCTTCATAATCAAATTTCAAATTGGCCACATCCTTCACAACCTATTAAAGAGACACAACCACATTTTTACCTTTTTTATCAACCCACGAGCATCATGCACCGAACCCTCATCCAATGTTGATTGAATAGACGTGATCTTAATGCTTATCTAATTTATCTCATGAAAATACCATTTGTGCATTTTGAAGGTTTTGACCACTACATTCCTAGCAATACCCAAAACATAATCATTATCTTCCCTATCCAAATTGAGGTGGGGAGAGTCATATTTCAGGTGATGCAGAAATGGAGATCTATCACCTCTATCCATATGAGTCTCTTCATAATCACCAGAAGGAGAAGAATGATGATCAATTTGTTCCTTGGAGTTAGAGGAAATAAGGGAGGTCTTCTTATTTTTGCCTCTCTTTTGATTGCTACCAGTAATCAGCTTCCCCCTTTTGTTTCCCACCCTAACTGGAGAGTCTTCTTCAATATCTCATCCCTCATCCTCTGAAACAACAAATTTTGAATCCTCATCCTTCAATGGGATCAATTCCTTAGAAACCTCAAGCTTACTCCTAGAAGGGACAGGTAGAGATTTGATATAATCCATGATGACAATAATGAGGCCTTCATGCAGAATAGGATTTTTAGGATTCTTTTTGAAATCTCTAATGCTCTCATTAAAGGAGGATAAGAGATAGAAGGGAAAAGAGATCATATCCTTATACCTGAAATGATTTAACAACACAAAATGATGCCTAAAAATATTGGTAAAACAATCATCAAGTGATAAATATTGCATGAGTACCTTGATAACAACACCCCAAATGGGTTTGATGGAGCCCATATCAAAACTTCTCTTTGGCTTCCTAACCATATCCTTCCCTTCTTTACCTTTGGGGAATTTTTGCATTGCTTCTTCCTAAGTCTTTCTATCTCTAAAGACCTTCTTCTCATCCATTGGCATGCCATTAATCTCGGAGATGAGCTCTTCTATAAGGTTGACCTTCTTGTCATACACTAAGACATAAATTATTAGAATATTGTCATTGATGTTATTGCATTTTTGTGATCTAGCAACACAAGTCCGGCATATTCTAACATAGCTTCTACAAGCTTCGGTACTCATTGTGGTCCGAACTATTCTATTTTTGTCCACATCATTCTAGTCTATCAGATGTTCTTGTAAGGCTTTGGGATCATATTTTACATCTCATCTAACGTCTACATTCAAGATTTTAGGTGGTGATATTTTGTTGTGGCATAGTTATGGGTCTAGTAATGAAGTACCCTATCTTTCGGCTTAGTGCAATATGAAGCTTTTGGTATGGTTTCCTCTGAAATCATCAATAATATATTAGCTTTAGTGATCCTTCTTATTCCTTAATTTATGGAGAAATTATTTTTACATTTTGGCTGACATGTTCGATATGATAAGATTAGTTTTTGTAGTAGCATGTAAAGGATTTTTTGGGCTAACATTTACTCTGTCTAAGCCAACTTCACGAAGACTTTTTTGGTATATATTCAATTTCTTAGTGATGTTAATTGTGTGATCTTTTGGATAATTTTTGTGTTAATCACTTTCACATTCACTATACAGTGAATGTGAAAGTGATTATGTATAGTGATTGTGAAAGTAATTATACACCTTAGTGGAACCGTATCTCATGCATATGATAGATGCAATTATACAGTTCATTTTTTGTAATATTGGTTGTAAGCCATTATCCGGAAATGAGTTGTTTTACTTTGGATAGTGAGTCCATCTGGTAGTGAGCCATTTTTGTACTCTGTAACCAGTTACATAATATTCAGAGCTAATCCTCTCTGTGGTTTTTCCCATCTTGGGTTTTCCATGTATAAATATTGGTGTCATGTGGTGTACCTTGTTTTTTCTTATTGTTCTTTTCATTTCTACAATTTAGTTATGTTATGTGGATGGTTGTTCAAAAATTTTAATAATTTCAAGGGAAAAATACTTCATCGGGCTCCCCTCTCAGTATTCTGGATGTTCAATAATTGGTATCAAAGCCTGGTCCTTTAGAAGAGTCTAATAACTTCAAGGAGATTCAAAAATTTGAATATATGGCACCTAGGTCTACTTTAGATCAAGATAGATATCTAGATACAAATGGAGAACTTATGACTGCTCTTGAAGATCTTAAGAATGTTGAGAATAAAAATAGAGATCTGAGAGAAAATGTTCAATTAGAAAATGAGTGTATTATAAATCTAAGAGAACAAATAAGAAAAATTAGAGAAAGGCACAAGGAAGTTAATGAAGAGATCAAGCAAGAAAATAGTACTAGATTGCAAATTTAAAAAACAAGAGTGAAGAAGATAAAAAAATAAGGAGTACTTGAATACAATGGTGAAATGTAAATAAAAAGAATGCAAGAAGCTTGAATAAGAAGTAACAACCCTAAAATCAAATCAGGAAAATTCAAAGAAACAAGAAGACAAACTTAAGATAAGTTTAGGTAAGCTTGATTAGATATTAGTTGTGAAAAGGTCTTCGGAAAACAAAAGTTGTCTAGGATTTGAAATAGGTCAATGCTTGCAAAGCAAGACAAAAAGAAAAGAAGGAACATCTCTAGCAAAAGAAGTTGAATCTGGTAAGTCCGTGAAAGATGACAAAGGTAAATCATCGGTCGAGCAATAGTTAAGTACAAGAAACACTTATGTTAATGGCTATTGTTTTAATTGCAATATAAATTAAGTCACAAAGCATTTTTCTATAAAAATAGGATGAATCAGAATGTTAGATCTTTCTTCGATAGGTGTTATACTTGTAATAATTATGGTCATAAAGATAGTCAATGCAAAAATCATGTTGTGATGAATCAAAATAGAAATAATCATTTTATAGGTCAATATTATACATGCAACATGTTTGGACACAAGACTAACTAGTGCAGGTCAAGACAAAGTCAAGGAAATGATAAATATTACAACTACAACAAACTTGGACATATTGTAAGACATTTTAGAAGAGGAGAGGCGAAGTCATATAGACCAATAAAGAAAATCAATAAGGAAGATGTGAAGGCAGAGATGAAGAAGATTTGGATGAAGATAGAAGTTGAGGTTGCACCCAACTGCAGTGCAAACATTTTCTCTAGCAATTAAGAGTCAGAGGCTTTGGCCCAGGGGGAGAAAATCAGGAAATATATTTCCCCTACCAAAGAGCGCAAGATTGTAGTGATAGCATGTACAAAGATGTGTGTTGATAGAAACTCTAATAAAAAGAAATTCAGTATGGAAAAATGCGAAGGTCCGAAAGGTCTCTATGGACTCGGACAAAATGAATAATTAGTAAAGTTGCACTTTATTTCTCACCACATTTATTGCATGCAAGTGGTTTGTAAAAAGTTAAAAGGAGAACTTTCTAAGTCATTTGTCACTCGATGCGAACAAGATTTCAAGAAGCAGAAAAGTGAATCAAGGGTTAGGGTTTCTACCAAAGTGGGTATTTTCACTGCAAATTTGTTACTTTTAGAATTTTTCATCGATGGTGACTCTTATTGTTATTGATCTTAGTACTCGAGAATGTCCAAGATTTAAGAATACCCGAACAAATCACTTGAAAATGATCTAATGGGTGCACTTTCAAGCATTACCTTTGAAGTTTTGTTGACTGAAGACATTAGGGCATATATCCATGTAAAGTTGGAAGAACATGACCATGGGAAATTGTAGAAATTATAGCTTGACAAGCTAACTGGAGACAATTTCAAAATTAAACAAGAATATCAAACCGTATTAGACAAAAAGTTAAATGCATGAAATATTTTTCCCAATTTCTGTCTAGACAGCAAATGGGTCTGGCAATGTGTAGATTCCATGATGAATTTATATGGCTCGAAGAACCATTTTAGATTTTTCTTTATGTTATGTTTATATCTATTTGTGTTGAATATTGTCAATTTCCTAGCATTTTACCTAACTCTTGCATCATTTCTCATATCCACTCGAGAATCGAAAGGGAACAATCAGTTATAGTGCTCAACTCTTCAATAAGACTAAATTTGAGCCTAATTGGTTTCTCCCCAATTAAAGTGTTTAGAAATAGTTCCTAGTTTGCATTCTTAGGCTAGACTATATTTTCATCATTTCACCTAGTTAGACTAGATCTAATATGTGAAAAAAATTCAATTGATGCTTCCATCTATCTAAGTTGTGCTATTGGGAGTTGATATGTCTCAAGCAAGCACCTTTCTTGTACATTTTTTCTCAACCCACTCCTTTGATTGTACTCATTCCAAGCTTCACCTATACATGAATAACAAAAGCATACAATATTTTACGTATCGATAGTCCATGAAATTTCATTAGAGCTTCTAAAAGAGCGTAGCTCACTCAATTTTGCCAAAGTACAAAAATCCTCATATTTTATAATTTTATTATCATCTACCAACCAAAAAAATCAATGACCTATAGACTTAACTTCATTACCTAGACCCATTGTAGCATTACAACACTCAATGATAGATTTTGCATCTATCAACTTTTCATTGTCGTTTTAAGTTCTAATTCTTCTTGTGCTAAGTGTTAGAGTAATTAGATGTTCCCTATTTACAATGCTTAAATCCAACTTAGGCACATAGTATTGTTTCACATTTCTAGGTGAGTAGGTAGATTTTATTATTATTTTATTACGTATGCATTTAGTAAATGGCGTTTGATAAAATATGTGTTTGTCTTTCTCTCTTTGTGAAATTTATTGTGCATTGAGATCCTGGCTTGAGAGCTTTTCTCTAACATGGTATCAAAGCCTATCTTCCAACATTTATTTCCAATTGATATTCTTCATTAGATTTTTTGAGATCTACATGTTATTGCTTGATTTCTAGTTACCAATGTTTGAAAAAAAATGAAAATTTTCTATTTCACCTTATTTTTTCACTTGAGCTCGTTGTGGTTTCAAATGATGATTTTAGTGTGGATTGAAATTTGATTTGGGTCAATTATTTGTTGACCTATACATCAAATATTTCCATTAATCAAGTCTTCTATTAGCTCATTTTTTATGTGGAAAATTTGGTATTCCTTCTAGTTGGGTTAGTGTATTAGAGGAGTAGCTCAATTGTGGAGGCGGTGATACTACTTTGAGGTAGTAACATTTTTTGAAGCCATATGAGAGATCTTTCTCAGATTTGTGATTTTTGGTTTGACAAAGCACATCTACAACCTAAGCACATTTTCAAGATTGGGTGCAAACCCTAAGTTGGGTGTTTGATTTCATTTGAGTTGTTATCATTGGTAAATTCATGTTTCATATTGGTTAAGAAATTTTTATAAATATTTCATTGGTTGGCTTATGTTAACTCTAGTTCATGCTGATTTCTTTTTCAGTGGTGTAGGGTGATCCCACAATACTTGGTTACACTTTTTGGTACAACCCAATTTTTGTTGAAATCATACATTTTTTAGAAAATATAATGATTTAAGCATTGAGAGGTCCCATTTAAAGTAATTAATTGAAGAGAGATAGATCAAATCCTCTTAGATCAAAATCCCTTGGATAAAACTTCTCTACTCTTAAATCATACCTGTAATGGATTCTCCTTCTCACCTATCAAAATGTTGATAAAATACCACTTTTACACTAGCTTTTGTGGGGTCAAATTAATTCATTTTGAATTTATTTTTCTAAGTAGTCCTTATTATAATCTTTCCAAATAGTATAATTTTTAATATATTTAATTTCACTAATATATACGTTTTATATCTTATGAATATAGTTTTTTCATCGAACACTAAGGATTGTGTTTCACACATGTGAAAAAATTTTAAAATAGAGAAATTTATTTATTAAAAATATATTTTCTCTAGCCATTGATATCCTCACTTCAACCAGAAAAGAAGAATTCAAATGCATACAAAAAAAATTATGCATTATAGAATACACCTCTATCCAAATTACAATTACTCAAACTTCAAAAATTAACTTTAAAAAATATATGTAACAAAAAATTATGAAAATTATCCATCCACTGGGTATTGGTGTGACAAATCTATATTTTGGGAATTAGAATTTCCTTCTTGACGTAAATAATGTTATGCACTACATAATAAATGTTACTTCTAAAAAAAGTTGATTACAGTAAATATTCAGTTATTAAAAGCTACATAACAATATGGACAATTCATTTCTAATCATTTTTAAAAATGTATATTTAAAATCTATATGAAAAATCTCACAAATTTGTAGTTTACTTCATCTTCAATTTTTTAATGGTTTAGCTACAATAAGTGTTAGAAAGTAAAGATTTAACGTGAAATATTGACTCCAGTGTCAAGTTTGACCAAAAAGTGTAACCCAGTATTATGGGATCACCATGTATTGGGATAAATATCATCAATTCCAACCTATAGGTTCCTCACAAGATATTTTCTCATTCCACTTGTTTTTGGCCTAGCTATGTGAAGGCTATCAAAATATTTCTTTTCTTATCAATTGCAATTTTTTACATCAAACTATGGTGACCAATTATTTATAACATGTAAGTTGTCTTGACTGATTTTCACATTCGGCAACATTTTCAAGTGCTATTCTTTGCAATTCACAAGGAGTCATTCTAATTTCATTTTTTTCAAGGGATATACATTGTTTTGTCCTAAATTCATTGGTTACATTCCAATCTTGGAGTAGATTTGTTGGCTCTTGTTTCCATTGAGAATAACCTTATTGTCTCTTATTGCTGGTCCACTGGCCATAACAGTATTGGGTTTAATTTTGGTAGTGATTATCTTTGATAAGTTGGCGACTGGTTTGGAGGAGCTCATTCGCCCTTCTGATTGGTCAATTTTTTCTTTTGATGGGACTTTGTATAGTTTCATTGAAAAATATTTTGAATTAGGGTTTTCTCTACCATGAAAATTTTCATTTGGTGGGCCCAGAATGCATGATAGTTGGTGGTGTGAGAATTTTGTCCCACATTCATTGTGTGAAAATTCTTTTGTATTTTATATAGCCAACCGGTCTATGGTCATATCATGAGTTAATATCACATCTATCGCTTGTGGTCCCTTGCACGTATGAAGCACCATTATGTGCATCTTTTTGTATTGTCCTCCTCATGTGTGATAATTGACCGTTGAAATCATTGATGTGGCATGGGAACCCACTTCAATCAAGCTCTTGTGGACCCCTATATTTTTCTTGAGTTGCCAATTTCCCTCCTTTTAGCCAAGTTGGCTATTTTTTTTGTTGAAACTTATCTTGATCTTTCACTATCAATTTTTTGCACTCCATATACCATTGGAAAGCTCTTTTCAATATTGACATCATGGTTATAGTTATTTTTCTTGCGCTTTCTTTTTTACAGCATTTTTTGGAGCTCAAAGTTGTAGTATAGTTTGTGGGGGTCTTCCACTTGATTTTTTGGAGGCTTTTAGTTTTGTTTATAGCTCGTGACTAAATCAAGGTTCGAGATCCTCACACCACACAACTATCACAATTGGAAAGTGAGCATGTAGCACTTGATTTGGTCAAAAGGATTGTGGTCAACTTTGAGTGAGACTCAACCCAATATAACCAAGGAACTTGAGAGGTTTACACATTAGAATAAGTGTGATGAGGCAATGGATTTCAGTGCACTCAATATTTTATAATCCTTATGTTGGTATTATGGATGTGTTGCATTGGTTTTATCATTGATGTCAACACTTGTCAACTTTTATTAGCACCTATCCTTCTGGAGATCTTTGGTTATGTCCATCGGCATGTTCAGTGACTTATGCATAGTCACCGGTATCTGGTTCACTGGCAGGTTATATTGTTCACCGGCATAGAGGATGACTTGTTATCATCTGGAGATCACTTAGTTATGTCGAAGACATGGTTTGGACACTTGGTTTTGGTGATTTGGTTATTGGTCTAATCAATTTTGCATATTTGTTGTTACCAACAAATTGGTCTAGGTTATAGACCGGCATGCGTTATCTATTCCAGATCAGCATGACACGTTATGGAGATGATCTATTGATTGGTTATTATTGTAAATGCATTGAGCCAACATGATGCATCGTATCTTGACTTATTTTTAATTGATTTCATTGTAATATTATTAGTGAGCTGACCTACACATTTGGTCTTAGGTTTTGGTATATATTTAAGATCTCATTTATGAGATTAACATGGTAGTGGAAGAGGAATGTAATAAGGTATATGTGAATATAAGCAGAGCTACTCATGCAGACATCATTTGAAGATTAAAGGAAGGTTTTGAAGAAGACAATCAGAGCTTAACCGGTACTAAATCCACCATATGAAGATGCTACTTTGAGCAGTACATTATCATTGGGTTTAACCATCCAATTGTAGTCAGTATGACTCTCATTTCATGATTGAGTAGTGAGCTCTAGGCAGTTGGCCTTTCAACATGTGTAGACCCCATTTGTACACACATACTATCTGTAGTAGTATCATCTAATTGTGGGTAAGGTTTCCCACCATGTTTTTTCCCCTTATAGGGTTTCCACGTACAAATATTTGTGTTATGTGTTGTGGATGTTATTTGTCTTTATGTTTCATGCATTAAACTTTACTAGTACTGTTATTAATTGTTAAACTGTCAACCGACATTAAGTTTGGTTTACTGGTATTATGCATCTAGTTTGATTAAGTTATATTTGGGTTGAAATTAATAGACAACTAATTCCCCCCACCCTCTCAGTTGCCTCTAGGTCCTAACAATTGGTATTAGAGCCAAGTCCTCTTTTTGCATAAGTTTGACAACTTGAGGAGATTCTATGGCAACTAATTATTTCAGGAAGGACAGTCTGAAGCTTGATGGAACTAACTATGGTATATGGAAGATCAGAATGGAGACACATCTAAATTGCATTGGAAGAGACATATGGTATGTTACAAAGAATGGTTGTGTTAGTCCTACACATAGTCAACCTAATCCACCAATCTTGGCTAAAGATCAGGAGAATGATTGCAAAGCAAGAGAAGCACTTTTGAGCGCATTGTCAGATCAACAAATAATGGGATTATCAGACTGATCTAATGCTAAAGCTATTTTGAATAAATTAGAGACATTGAATGAAGGTGATACCATTGTCAAAATTGCTAAACTACAATGCTTCTGGGTTAGGTATGAAAATCTGAAAATGGATGAAGATGAAAGGATTTCTGCTTTTATGGAAAGAGTTAATGAAATTATTTTAGGTATACAATGTTGTGGAGGATCCTTAAGTGAAGATGAAATTGTTTCTAAAGTTTGAAGAGCATTGCCACTGGCATACAAAATGAAAGTAACTGATATAAATGAATTAAGAAGAATGCCTAATACATCAGTATCTAGAGATACCTTGGTTGGAAAACTTTCAGCTTTTGAGCTTGAGGAATTCGGTCCTATTGCTACAATTAAAATAGATTTAGCTTTAAAAGCATCATCATCTAAGAAATCTGATTGGAAACCACTTTATGCAAGAGAACTTGAAGACATCAGAAGAGAGAATGAAGAATTGGAAGAGCTTGAAACACTATTTGCAAGGAAAATGCCTAAAGGTCCACTTGGAAGTAAGTATGAAGGTAAAGCACCATTTAAATGTTTTAACTGCAATAAAATTGGTTATATGGCATCTAGGTGTCCTGATAGACATGCAAGATTGAGAGAAGAAGCTAAAAGAACATATAAGCCTAACCCTGAATATCAGAGATACAGATTTAAGAAGAATATAGATAAATCATGTTACTATGCTAATGAAGGAGTTACTGATGATTCTGATGAGGAACCGACAAACAATGGATGGTCTTTTGTTGCAATAACAAAAGATCAACCGGCATCTACTATACAACTGGTAGAGCAGGCCCTAGCAGCTAAAATTGAAGAAAAGGATGAATGGATCATTGATTCTGGATGTTCACATCATATGACTGGTGATAAAAGTAAATTCTTAACTTTTCAGGAATACAATGGAGGTCTAGTAAGATTTGGGGATGATAAAGCTTGTTTGATCAGAGGAAAAGGCAATATATCTTTTGATGGTAAGCACAATACTAACAATGTTTATTATGTTGAAGGTTTGAAGCATAATCTTTGAGTGTTGGTCAATTAGTTGAAAAAGGATTTCAGTTACAATTCAAGAATGGTAAATGCAAAATCATGAATAGAACTGGTTTGGAAATTGCAACCGGTAATCAGACTAGAGGTAATATCTTTCACTTGAATAACAATGAGAAGACATGCTTGATTTCACATATTGATGAAATTTGGTTATGGCATAAGAGACTTTGTCATGCAAATTTTGATTGCATTGTAAAGATCAGTACAACTAAGGGAGTAAGGGATTTACCTAAGATTGTAAAACCTCATAATCCGGTATGTAAGGAATGTCAACTTGGAAATCAAGTTACAACAACTTTCAAGAGTATTCCAGAGAAATCCAATAATATTCTTGATTTAATTCATACTGACTTATGTGGTCTGGCAAGAACTAGAAGTCTACAAGGAGATAGATATTTTATGCTAATCATTGATGATTATTCTAGAATGTGTTGGGTTACTTTTCTCAGGGAGAAATCAGAAGCTTTTGGGAAATTCAAACTATTCAAGGCAATGGTAGAGAATGAAACCGGTAAGAAAATCAAAAGTTTAAGATCAGATCAAGGAGGTGAATTCACATCTAAGGAATTTAATACATTCTATGAAGTGAATGGAATCAGAAGACAGTTATAAGCACCTAAGACACCCCAGCAGAATGTTGTGGAAAGGAAGAACGTAACTATTTTGGATGCAACTAGAAGCATGATATCAAAAGCAAACATACCTCACGTGTATTGGAGAGAGGCAGTGAATACAATGGTTTAAACATTCAATAGATTTCACATCAAAGGTGAAACCGGTAAGACCCCTCATGAACTATGGTTTGGTAATACTCCTATTCTTAAATATTTCAGAATATTTGGAAGCAAATGTTATATTAGGAGAGATGAGTATATTGGTAAATTTGATCCTAGAAGTGATGAAGGAATATTTCTTGGTTATTTATCTAAGAGCAAGGCATATAGATGTTTTAATAAAAGATTGCAGAAAATCATTGAGAGTGCAAATGTGAAGATTGATGAACAGTTTAGAGGTAATTCAAGGTCTATGGACTCTGAACCGACAGTTGAGATAATCACAAATGAACCTACAATTAATACACCGATACAAAATGTTGATCTAGTCACACCGGCATCATCTAAGAATTCCATAGTGACTGAAGAACATCAGCAAGTGAATACACCCAGGTATGTAAGATTGAATCACTCTGAAAGTCAGATAATTGGAAATAAGTATCAAGGAGTTATGACAAGAGGAATATTGGAAAATGAAGAGGTATGTTTAATTTCTCAAATTGAACCAGCATCATTTAATGAGGCATGTGAAGATAAACATTGGATTAAGGCTATGGAAGATGAATTGGAGCAAACTAAAAAGAAATAACATATGAACATTGGTTCCCCGACCTAAAAACAAAAATGTAATTGGAACTAAATGGGTATTCATAAATAAACTTAATGAAGATGGTAAGGTAATTAGAAACAAAGCAAGATTAGTGTGTAAAGGATATACACAGAAAGAGGGAATTGATTACAATGAAACCTTTGCACCGGTAGCTAGAATTGAGGTAGTTAGACTATTCCTAGCATTTGCAGTACACAAGAACTATAAAGTATATCAAATGGATATTAAATGTGCATTTCTGAATGGTGATCTTGAAGAGGAAGTTTACATTGAAAACCTTGATGGAAGGATTGTAGATTTCACATAATGATAAAGGTATATTCATATGCCAATCTAAGTACTTGAAGGAACTACTAAAGAAATTTGGTATGGAAAACTCTAAACCAGTAAGTACTCCTATGACTACAACTGACAAACTATCATTGAAGGATGATACAACACCTGTTAATCTGACAAGATATAAATCTATGATTGGAGGTTTACTGTATTTGACACAAACAAGACCTGATATTATGAATGCAATATGTATTGTTTCAAGATTTCAGAGTAATCCTAAGGAAAATCGTGAATCAGTAGTAAGAAGGATTTTCCAGTATCTACAAGGCACAACAAATCTTGGTTTATGGTATCCTAAAGATGAAAAATTTGATTTATGTGCATAGACAGATGCTAATTGGGCAGGAGATGTAGATGACAGAAAGAGCACCACTGGCAAAGCATTCTTTCTTAGTAACAGATTGATTTCATGGTTGAGAAAGAAACAAAGTTGTACATCATTATCAACAATAGAATTAGAATATGTTGCAGCGGCAACTAATTGTACTCAGGTATTATGGATTGTTGAAGGACATAAAGGTAAAATGCAAAGAACCTATAATCATTTACTATGATAATATGGTAGCAATTGATATATCCAAGAATCCGGCATTTCACTCTAAAACTAAACATGTTTCTATCAAATTCAATTTTCTACAAGAGAATGTTGAAGCAAAAGAAGTGAAATTGGTTTATGTGAATACTAAAGAGTAGATTGTAGATATCTTTACTAAGCCTTTGCCTAAGGAAACTTTTGAATATCTCAGAGAGCAGCTTGGGGTAATACCCTCACCGATAGAGACTTAGGTAGTTGGAGAATGGCATCAGACCGACACAATTTACAGAGAAATCTTTTTCCAGCTTTGATGAAGGAGAGCTACTTCTCAGGGGGAGTAGTTGGTTATAAGAATTGGTATTTGTAATTAGTTCTATGAACTGGTTGTATCTGTTTTTTGTATTGCTTTGGCATTTGATGTCAAAGGGGGAGAGATATCTATGAAAAAACACATTATCTTTTGGGGAGAGATTATTCATTGGGGGAGAGATATTATGTATTTTTTATTTCAGTAAATTGATCTCTTTGGGAGATTATTGTTTTTTGGTTTATTGGCATGTTTTCTTTGGCACTTAGATGGTTTTTCCATCTTCTATTGCCATCAATGCCAAAGGGGGAGATTGTTGGTATTATGGATGTGTTCATTGGTTTTGTCATTGATGTCAACACTTGTCAACTCTTATCAGTACCTATCCTTCTGGAGATCTTTGGCTATGTTCACCGACATGTTCAGTGACTTATGCATAGTCACCGGTATCTGGTTCACCGGCATAGAGGATGACTTGTTATCATCTGGAGATCACTTGGTTATGTCGAAGACATGGTTTGGACACTTGGTTTTGGTGATTTGGTTATTGTTCTAATCGAGTTTGCATATTTGTTGTTACCGGCAAATTGGTCTAGGTTATGGACCGACATGCGTTATCTATTCCATATCAACACAACATGTTATGGAGATGATTTATTGATTGGTTATTATTGTAAATGCATTGAGATGACATGATGCATCACATCTTGACTTATTTGTGATTGATTTAATTGTAATATTCTTAGTGAGCCGACCTACACATTTGGTCTTAGGTTTTGGTATATATTTAAGATCTCATTTATGAGATTAACATGGTAGTGGAAGAGTAATGTAATAAGGTATATGTGAATATAAGTAAAGCTACTCACACATACATAATTTCAAGATTAAAGGAAGGTTTTGAAGAAAACCGGTACTGAATCCAGCATATGAAGATGCTACTTTGAGCAGTTGATTATCATTGGATTTAACCATCCAATTGTAGTCAGTGTGACTCTCATTTCGTGATTGAGCAGTGAGCTCTAAGCAGTTGGCCTTTCTGCATGTGCAGACCCCATTTGTACACATATACTATCTGCAATAGTATCATCTGATTGTGGGTAAGGTTTCCCACAGTGGTTTTTCCCTTTATAGGGTTTCCACATACAAATATCTATGTTATGTGTTGTGGATGTTATTTGTCTTTCTGTTTCATGCATTAAACTTTACCGATACTGTTATTAACTGTTAAACTGTCAATCGACATTAAGTTTGGTTTACCTTTATTATGCATCAAGTTTGACTAAGTTATATTTGGGTTGAAATTAATAGACAACTAATTTACACCCCCCCCCCCACCTCTTAGTTTCCTCTGAGTCCTAACACCTTTTTCTTCCACACTGAATAATGCACCACACCATGAAAAGTATGGAATAATATTAAGGATATCTTTTGTTCAATTAATTAAATTAGAGCTATGAAATTAGAGGTAGAAATAACATCTCTTTCTATTGATACATTTTTCTCAATTAAGGACTATTAGGTTGAACTCAAGTCTTTGTGTTCTCAGTTGAAGGGTTGTGGGAAAGAGAAATTAGATAAATGTATTTTCTTGATTTTGTTAAAGTAATTAAGTATATTTTCCTATTTTTCTACTTCCTTTTATTCCACTATGGATGGGTTGGGTGCACAATTTTTTATGGCCTCTTTTGAAACTTTTTGTGAGAGGTTTACTTGGGAACAATCAAAGCTTCATCAAAATGATGAAGTCTCATACATTGATTTCCACTCCACGTAAACGGAAAGGGAACCCTATGATCAAGCCAAGATAGAATCTAGTGAATCTCATCTCACCTCTTCTACAAGGGCTAATCTTAGGAATGAGATATGAAAATACACCTATTGTAAGAAACCTGGCCATACTAAATATAATTGTTATAAGAAGAATAGACCCACATGCAAATTTTGTAAGAAAGAGTGGCATGATGAACCAAAGTGTTACAAGAAGGAAATCCATGAGTTAAACAAATTACTCAAGGAGCATCATATTTCACCTTCTTCAAGTTCTTTTATTGCCAAGCATGAGGATACTTCTCATGAGTACAAAGGAAAGGGTCATGCCTTGATCACCACTCAAGCACCTAGGGATGTTGGGTGGATTATTGACTTGAGAGATTCAATTCACATTGCTTGTTCAACATATTCCATGATTCCAACTCTTAGAGCACCACTATAGGATAGATTATTGACTATAAATAATTAGTGTGATCATATTGTTGCAGTAGGTAATAGTGTTTTTCTTGTAATTTAAATAGTTAATGCTCATTAGATCCCTGAAATTTCCCATAATATCATTTCAGCATATTAGATTACACAACAAGAAAATATAGCTAAGTTCACTCTAGATCTAGTGTATATTTTTCATCCTACAGGAGATAAATGTGTAGTTGGTAGGGTTGATCATTAGTCCAAGGTGTTTACCTTTGATCAATTCATTGATAATAATCCTTATGTTCCTTTGACTCAACCATCTAGTGTGAAGAGTAATTAAAATGGGTTTTGGGGATTAATCATTCTTCCTCCATCTCTTGCTACATTGGAATTGATAGTTGAAATGGATTCTAGGACTTTGACATAGTAGGACATGATTGGCCTTTCAAATTGAGGTTTCAAGATGGTTTCATTTCAGGACTTTTAACTTGGCTACTCATTTTTCTAATTCATATTTGGTGGACATGTTTGAGGAGGTGTGACTTCTGATTGTAAATTGTTCATTGGAGTGAGTCTTTTACATATGTGGGGTGGGAAATGAGGGTGACATAAATGTGAAAGTCAATTTCAAAGGGTCCACACACCAATGAGATGCTTGGTGCAAGTTATAGGAACTATATTGAATATCTCAACTTCCCAAGGGGTGTCCCATTGTTCTCTATCTCACAGGATCCTTGAAGTCAATGTCTTTACTCTCATATCATTGAGCAAAGTGATTTAGGAATGACAACTCCAAGAATGAGTGATGTTTTATTATAAGCATGAATGCATTCCTATATATATATATATATATATATATATATATATATATATATATATATATATATATATCCTATTGAAACTATGATGATTGAGCTAGCATGAAGATGATGATGAGATTAGCTAGTTATCCTAGCAATGATATATTAGTCTAACATGGATATGCTATGATATTACAATGTTTCTAAATGTTATTAAGATGATTTATTAAAGAGAGGCTAAAATTATTATTTAAATGACTATAAGTTTGATGTATGAAAACTTGGATATCTCCTTGAAAAATGAGAGAATGAGAGCTCTAATTATAGGAAAAATAGGGCAATGGATGGTCAAGATCGGATAATCTTAACAAGGGCTAGGATTGAAAGTTAATCAATCCATGTTTACAATTCTCACCAATGAATGGTGACAATTGTCAGCAAGAGGCTTCTTGAGAGAAGATGAAAGAAG
This sequence comes from Cryptomeria japonica, assembly GCF_030272615.1. NCBI lineage: Eukaryota > Viridiplantae > Streptophyta > Pinopsida > Cupressales > Cupressaceae > Cryptomeria > Cryptomeria japonica. The sequence continues at coordinate 644,897,186 of NC_081409.1, read as the reverse complement.
CATTAAATGCTTGAGAAGACATGAAGGTTGCCCTAGGAGGTAAGGGTTAAGGTTAGGCTAGGGTTATCCCTTGGATAAAGCTTTTACCCAAGGGGTAAACTCTTGTGCAAGGGTTAAAGGGATAACCAAGGTTAAAGTCATGAATGCTTGATGAGACCCTTGGGTTAGATGAGGGCTAAGTTAGAGAGAAAGTGTCTAATCATGCAAGAAGGTTGAGTTAACCATTAATGGTTATGTAAGAGCCTTAAATGGATTGGAAGACTTTGAGACTTTGAGAAGTGACTTCCCTTTGCTTAGGATTGTGACAATATTTAGGAGATGGATTAGGCTAAATTGGAAGTGATTAGAAGAATTTAAAAGGGGTTAAGGAGGCAAGTGGGACATGTAGGATTTTGCAAGTGGAGGGAAAAGGATTTTAATTAAAATAAAATTACTTTATTTCAATCAAAATAGATGCAACTTGCATAAATACAAGTGAGGGATTTGAATAAATAAATTTGATTTATTTATTTGCAAGGATCAATTTAATTAAATATAAATTTAATTAAAAGGGGGAAAGGGGAATTAATTAAATAAAGTGATTTATTTAATTCAAAATGCTAAAAAAGGCTTAGGTGAACTTAATTAAATAAATGTAGTAATTCATTTAATTAAATAGATGAATATGAATAAATTAATTAAATAGAATTTAATTAATGAGGCGAATGAGGTTAAAATGAATATTAAATATTCACTTAGGAAAGTGGTCAGATTTATACGTCTCCATTTTGCCCCTCTTTGAAGTAACGTGTGTGCACATGTTTATTCAAAGAAAAATTGTCGAGTATGCTATCAAAATTTGATCGATATGATGTTGTGTGTTGAGATGTTGATATGATGCCCTAGATTTGATGAATGATATTGATGATGCCCCCTCGGGAGATGAATCAAAGATTTTGAAAAAAAATTCGATTTGATGAGCGTTTTTGGATTAATTGCATTTTGAAAATTTTGACTGTTTGGAATGCATTTTATCGATTCATCTCCCAAAAATGATGTTGATAAGATGAAAAATGAAAAAGTGAGGAAAATACATGCCCCACTTATTAACCTTGTTGACTTTTACCCTATAAAAAGGTAAATTAAGTGATTTGATTCCTATCATTTGCACATTTGTTCCCTTGTGATTGTGACATTTGAGCTCTAACGAAAATGTCGATTCCATATGCTTTGCACCAATTTGAGCACGTCCGTCGATACCGAAGGCCTACTGTGTATGGCCCACCTATGAGTGATCAAAATCTTTCCACTTTTTTGATTTATTTTGCCTATTTTGATCACGTTTTTTTTTTTTGGTTTAAAATTTGTCAGTTTAGTGCGTACATTGATTACCATAGCGCATACGATAGACAAGTTAGCGCATAGGGTAAACCTAGGTAGGTTAGCATCTAAGTAACCTTCTACAGTGCATTGGTAAGTTAGGCTAGTGTGTCACATGTTTTAGCACATAGGGTCCGCAAGAGGGCATGTGCGGTAGATAGAGTAGCACTTTGGGGAATTAGCGCGTAGGGTTGATAGGATAGCGCATTTGAGTTGCCAGTTAGCTTATAGGAGGTTTTAGCGTGTAGAGTAAAGTTTCTAGCACATTAGAGGGAAAGGATAGCATATAAGTAGCAGCTTATCATGTAGGAGCCATGGTTTAGCGCGTAGGGTTCAAAACTGGTGAAAAAGGGATGGTGAAGAAATCATCATGAGTCGAATAGATTAGATAGATGGCGTAGGGGTTGATACGCACCTACTGATTGTTTTGAGATGGGTCTTGAGCCAATGTGAGTCCTGCTTTGTGATGATGTTCAATTTATAATATGTTGGTGTAGAATGTTCTAAGTCTACTACCAGGTTGATTGATTTTGATGTGGATCCTGATTTTGAGTGTGATATGGATCTTTGATTTTTATTTTTATTTTATTTTTTGCCTTTTGAGTTAATGTTCAATATGAGTCCCAATTCTTGATTTCCGATATGATTCCTGATTTGATGCTTGCAATATGGGTCTTTGATTTCCGATATGGGTCAAATTTTTGATATGGGTCCTTTGATTTTTGATATGGGTCAAATTGATTTTTCTTTCGATATGATCCCTTGATGTTGCTTTCGATATGGATCCTAATTTGATGCTCACATTATGAGTCCTGATTTGATGCTTGCATTATGGGTCTTGATTTTTGATATGGTTCTTTGATTTTTTATATGGGTCTTGATTCTCGATATGGGTCTTTGATTTGATTCTTGCGATATGGATCTTGATTTGATGCTTCGTTGTTTCAATTTGATTTTTCTTTGATTGGATATATCGGATACATTTGGGAACTGATGATAGACATTTATTGTTTTGTAGGCAGAGCTTGGCATGCTTCAGTCGTGAGAGTGGTTTCCAAGACCATGGTCATTGATTCCTTGCTTATCACAGGCTGATAGAGATGTGATTGATAGATGTGGATTATCCTCTTTACTAGGCATGCCTCAGTATATCATTAATCAAGGTTTGCTGACAGCTTTGGCAGAGAGGTGGCATAGTGACACGAACACCTTCCACTTGGCTACAAGTGAGATAACAGTCACACTAGAGGACTCTTATTAGATTCTACAAATTCCTATAGTTGGGACCTTGTTTTTGTATGAGAAGACCGAGGAGGGTGGGATAGAGGCTCTCTGTCGCATCTTCCAGGATGATCACATCAACGGGTATGAGATCCCATGGTAGGAGTTTCTGGATCTTGGTTATGCTTTGTTGCAATTGGTATTAGCAGGGTTTATTGGTGGATTTCTGTGTCCCGACTGTAGGTCAAAGGGACTAGCCGTGGGATGGGGATTGGTGCTAGAAGATATGGTGACACAGGGACACAGGTTTGCATGGGGGTCTTGTATGTTGGCCCATCTTTATGGAGAACTTCACCAGGTGGTGTATCTAGGATACATGAGTCTATCAGCTGGGGTAACATTACTACAGGTGTGGGCATGGGAGAACATTCATGTGTCAAGACCACTTGCAGATAGGGATAGGCCAGTTGGTTGGGCTTATATTTATGGTTATACAAGTATAGTTGTCCAGCATAAGCTGGACAAACTAGAGCACTGGCAGAGAGCGTTGGATGATATCAATATGGTCATTTGGAGACTGTATATGGATTGTGAGGTGTGGGATGAGGACAAGCTAGAGAAGCCCTATATGTATATGTCAAGGTACCTGATTGGGCAGACACCCTTTATTATCAAGTGATTCCTGCATAGCCGTGTTCAATGGTATTATGGTAGATATTAGGGGATGCCACAAGGAGCTTGTTTATATGCTCGTCGGTGATAGGATGTGCCAGACTGGGGACCCACTTTAGATAGCGTAGTAGCAGTGGAGGAGTATATGATGCTGGCACGATAGATCTGGGATTATGGGGTTGGGGTCATGGATGCGTGGATGATAAAGGAGTTTGCAGTGTACTTCATGACACATGCAATGGCATGTATATCTGATCCGGCAGAGATGCTACCTGCCTTTGATGATGATGATGATGAAAAACCATAGAGGTGAGGGGGAGTTAGATAGAGAGATGAGCAAGGAGAGGAGGTAGGAGATGGAGGAGGTGGTGGAAAAGATGGCGGAGGAGGTTTTGTCAAAGGTGGGAGAGGAGGAGATAGAGGAGGTGGTGGATTAGATAGAGGATGAGGGGAAGATGGAGGGAGAGGAGGAGGGCTTGTTCTTGATGCTGGTGGGGTTGGTCGGGTAGGTGCAGTGTTAGTGGTGGTGGGTGGTATAGAGGATGACAAGCGACTCGCTAATAAGAGGAGATCTGATGTTCTACCTCCACTGATGCCTCAGACAGGGACAGGTATGGGTGGGACCATGACACAGGTACCCGTCCAGATTAGGGTACCCACCCATTGATAAGATTCACATATTAGAGTGCTACAGGTCACAATACAAAAACTACAGGCACAGGTGCTAGCACAATAGTGCCAGATTACATAAATTATGGTAGACTAGGCTACGGAGAGAGAGCATTGATGTCAAGCATAGGATCTTGTTGAGAGATTGGAGAGAGCGACAGCTGATGCCCCAATGCGGGACACGCTAAGGGAGATATAGTACATGACCAAGGAGGTTGATTATTATAGGTGTTTATACGAGGAGGTGGTCCCTAGAGATCACATAGCTCCTAGCTATATAGCCAATCGATTTGTTCACAGTCATACGAGGACAGAGAGGAGAGGTGTTATAGGGCCTGACCGACATGATCCACCTGGTGGAGATCCAGGGGTAGCGACATCTACTGTGAGACCGTCAGCCCCAAGAGATAGTCATACCTAAGAGGCCTGTCTCTGTTGTATTTTGACAAACATGATATTCCTTGTACATGAGAAAATATCATATTCCTTCGTTGCTCTCTCTAGCTTGATGCATCCTCGAGTAGCTCAGGAGATCTAATGAGTCAAAATTTAAGATAAAAAATAGTCAAAACTTCATGCTAGATGAAAACAAATTATAATTCAGAAAATCATCCATCTTGTTTGTGTTAAAGTTTTCAGTTGGATAATGGTCTTGTTTTCTAGCCTGATGAGTAATTGTTGATATTGTTTCCTTAGCATGTTGCAATCCTTGTTGTGTGTTGTTGTAAATGCTTAAAGTGAGAGGAATGTTACCCCTAGTCACAGATATCTATTGATATGGATATATACGTTAATCACCAAGTCATGGTGCAATATGATATGGATAATCATTTTTGGATAATCAAGGACAGTGACTATGATAAGTATGTCTGGGATAATGTTGCGTGAATAAGTGTTCTAGCGGTGGCCTTTAGCTAAGACTTGGATAGATCAAAGATATGAGTATCGATAGATAGAGGAGCCATTCTCTCACAAATAGTGTATGTTGTCAGGTTTTCACTACTTGTTTTTTTTTCGTGCATTGGATGACTCAAGTGTAGAATTTCTTCAGATGGATATTGTTGGTTGGTTCATCAAGCACTTCCCCTTCTGAAGTTGTTAACTGATAGGCACCTAATCTGTAGGCTAATATGATGACAAAAGGACCCAACAATTAGTTTCAAACTTCCCCTTCTTTTCTCGATCTTGTTGATTTCTGGGATTTTCCTTTAGTACAATATCACCAACTTTGAAAGCCCTAAGGATGACTCTATGATTGTAACTTCTGCACATTCGTTGCTGGTATGCCTTGAGATGGTCATAGGCATGTTGTCATTTTTCATCCAGAAGCTCTAGTTCATGTAATCTGTTGACTTGATACTCCTCATCTGGTATGAGGCCCTTCAAAGATACTCTGAGAGATGGAATTTCTACCTCAAGAGGTAGAATTGCTTCTGATCCATACACCAATGAATATGGTGTAGCTCCTATAGGTGTCCGGATAATAGTCCTGTATGCCCAAAGTGTCGGATTGATTTGTACATGCCAATCCTTACCCGCATCATTTATTGTTTTCTTGAGGATTTCCAGGATTGTTTTATTTGATGCTTATTCTTGACCATTCCCTATGGGTAGTAAGGTGTAGAGAAGCGACATGTTGGATTTTTGAATCTTTCACATAGTTCTCATATGTCCTGATTTTTGAAAGGACGCCCGTTGTCTATGATGATGGAACTTGGAATGCCATATTTGCAAATGAGATAATTGAGAATAAAGGAGGCAATCTGTTTTCCAATTACAATGGTCATCAGGACTGCTTCAATCCATTTTGTGAAATACTCTGTCGCAGTGAAAATGAACTTATATCCATTTGAAGAAGAAGGATGGATTTTCCCTACTAAATCAAGTCCCCACTGATAGAAAGGCCAAGATGTAGTGAACGGCTGCAGCTCCTGTGTTGGTGCATGGATAAGATTACCATGAATTTGGCACTTAGGATGTTTCTTTGCAAATTGATAAGAATCTTTCTCCATTGTCGGCCAATAATATCCCATTCTTAGAAGTTTCTTGGCGAGACTAGGACCACTTGAATGCGTACCACAGATACCCTTGTGAAGATCATGTAAGGCAGATTCAAATTCATTATGATTGAGGCAATGAACAAGAGTACCATCTAGACCTCGATGGTAAAGTGTGTCAGCGATTAAGGTATAACGGGTGGCTTGCTGGATGAAGCTATGTTTTTTGTTATGGGATAGATCAAGTGGAAGGGTATTATTCTTAAGATAATCATAGATTGTCCCATATAGAGGGGAGTTTGAATTGGTTAAGGCATAGATGCTTTGGGATGCGGAATTGTCATAGGCTGAGGAAAATAGTTTCTCTACCAGGAACTCGTAATGACTTGGTTTCTCTGGAATTTGTTGCAGTGAAGTGATAGCGGCCATTGCATCAGCTATCTCTATTATCCAACCTTGGTATTTTCTCGAAGGTGATGTGTACAAAGTACTATTTGAAATCATCCACCATTCTCTTATAGGGCATTAGTTTATCATCCTTTGTTTGATATTCATCATTGATTTGATTGATAACTAATTGAGAATCCCCATAAACTCTCAATTTTGTGATTCTCCATTCCACAGCCATTTTGATTCTTATTACCAGGGCTTCATATTCAGTGATGTTGTTGGTGCATGGAAACACCATTCTATAAGATCTTGAAATTGTGTGTCCTTCAGGAGTGACGAACAAGATGTCGGCACCCAATCCATGTTGGGTATAGGATCCATCAAAGTACAGGGTCCATTTCTTGGGTGTTACAGTGAGGACATCCATGTCTGGAAATTCCACCTGCAGTGGTTATTGATCTAGTAGTGGTGCTTCAGCCAGTTGATCTGCAATTACCTATCCTTTGATAACCTAACATTCTATGTACTAGATATCAAACTCACTGAGAATCATGACCCATTTAGCCAATCATCTTGTAAGAGTTGCTTTGCTGAGTAAATACTTGAGAGGATCAATTTTTGCTACTAGCTTGATTGTATGAGCTAGCATGTAGTGACGGAACTTTTGAGAGGCGAACACCACTGCTAAGAAAGCCTTCTCAATGAGTGTATAATTTATCTCATATCCATTTAATGTTCTACTAATGTAATATATAGCTCATTCCTTGCCTTCTTGATCTTCTTGTGTTAGCAGTGCCCCCAATGATACTTTAGTTGTTGAGATGTAGAGGATGAGTGGCTTCCCTTCTATTGGTGGTACTAAAACTAGCGGATTCATTAGATATTGCTTGATCTAGTGAAATGATTATGTACACTTGTCTTCCCATCTGAAACATATGTTCTTGCATAGTAGATGATTGAAAGGGAGACATTTATCTGCTAATTGGGTGATGAATCGCCTGATAGACTGTAACCCTCCCTGTAGACATCCGAGTTGGTTAATGTTTTGGTGAGGTGGCATCTCCATGATGGCATGTACCTTATCTGGATCTACTTCAATGTCTTTTTAAGATACAATCTAGCCTAATAGTTTTCCTGATGTGACCCCGAAGATAGACTTCTTAGGGTTTAGTCTGACCTTGAACTATTCCAATCTTTGAAATATTTTATCTAATATGCCCAAATGTTTTACTCAGGTGAATGATTTAGCCCGTAAATTATCCACATATTCCTCCATAAAGGTATGCATCATATCATCGAAGATTATCATCATGGCTCTTTGATAAGTTGCCCCAACATTCTTCAAGCCAAAAGGCACGACATTCCAACAATATGTTCCCCATGGACAGGTGAATGCAATTTTATCTCGATCCTCTAGGGCAATCTTGATTTGATTATAGCCAGAGAAATTGTCCATTAATGATAGTATTGTGTGCCCTTTTGTTAGATCCATAATTATGTCGATGCCTGGCAAAGGAAAGTCATCCTTTGGACAGGCCTTGTTGACATCTCTAAAATTTGTGCATATTCTGATGCTTCCATCAGGTTTTGAAATGGGTACAATGTTTGAGATCCATTTAGCATAGTCTATAGGTCTAATGAATCCAATGTCTAATAACTTCTTTCGTTCAGCTTTGACTAATAATGCTACATGTGGATTCATCTTTCTTAATTTTTGTTTGACTAGCTTAGCTCTTGGAGCGATGGATAAATGATGCATGATCAGGTTCAGATATATTCTGGGTATATCAGCATAGGACCAAGAAAATTGATTTGTTTTTCCTTGAAGAATTTGATAAAATTTGGTTCCTTTTCTTTTGTTAGTGATTCTGCTAGGTGTATGACTTTGATTGTTTCTTTAGTACCGATGTTTATTGATTGAGTTGGATCAATCAATATGGGTGACCTCTCTTGATAGTGTTCAGGAAGAGTGTCAAGTCTCCCATCTTTAGGTGCCTCAAAATGGTTTTCACCTGCAGATGCATCCTTTATTTTTACTTTTTTGTGATCTAATACTACCATCGACTAGTTTTCAGTATTAAATTCTTCATTTCTTTTATTTTTGCAACTGAGAGACTTGGCACTCCCCTGATTGTAGATATCGTTATTTTTTTCATTGGTAGAGAACGTTTCCAGGTTGACTGAACATAGATACTAGATAATGGATTCATCATCTGGGAAAATTGGTATATCATGGTGTTCAGGTTCTTCCCAATCTATGAGATCGGGAAATACAAGCGGTAAGGAGTCATTTGGTGGGTTGAGATCGGCTGCGGTAAGTGTCATGATAGAGGCATCATTATAGTTGTTTGGGATACCAGTTAGGTTTATGATCTTGTCAACATCTTTGATGGTATCATCTTTGATGTATACTTGTTCTTATTTTTGTTTCTCATTCTCATTAGCCTCATAGATATGTCATGGTCTGAATTCAAATGGTTGAGATTCCGTGCCTTGTCCCTTTTGAGAAAGGGGTGTATACGAATGGATGGTACCTACCTTGATATCTTCAGTAACATCTGAACAACTACCCCATTCATATTAATTAGAGTTGGTTTCAGAAGTACTGTCCCAGAGTCTCTCACTGCTTCTAACAAGTATGTTGTAGGGTGAGAAAATATCTCTGACAATTGATACCAGTTTTGTAGCTTTTTTCTGATTCAAAACCGGAGCTTGCTTGTACCCTTTGCATTTGTTCATACATTGTTTCTCCTCAGGGAGTAGTAATTTCTTTGGGTGGTGGTTCTTCTTTGGTTTGAACAGGTTCTTGCATATGATGCACTTTTTTATTAAATGTTTCTTGCCTTTGAATGGCCAGTGCCTTTTGTCATTTCTCATTTTATTGGTGTTCTTTCCTTGTTGTTTCTTCTGCTTGGTGTAGTGCCTCTTGCCATGAGTTGTCATTTTATTTCTTCATTTCTCTCCAGTGAGGTTTCTGATACTTATTTTATTTTTGTCTATGTGATATATTGTGTCCATATCCCAATCCTGTTTTGTCTTGTGAAAATTCTAAAGGAGGTTGTAGAGGTTTTGTATTGCCTTCCTAGCGCTTGCCTATAGGTCCTTTGTCATTTTATCCCATTTGTTGCATGATCAGGAATCCTTTTCCATATTGTTGTGTCGGTATGGCCACCTCTAGGGTAGAAACTCTGACTTCTTCTTCATCCTTGTATATCCAACTAAGGATGTCTTTCTCTTCTGATTCATTTTCTAGTGTGCCCAATTGAATAAATTTTCCATCAAATTTGGTGATGGGTTGTGTTGCTAGATGTGTTGATGTAGAAGGTTGCCCATAAGATTTTGACGATGTTGGTAATTGTGATAGACACATGGGTTCAAAAGAGTATTCTCCCATGCCTTGATCTTTGATTTTCATCTTTTGTTTGAAGTCTATGGATAAAGACTTGATTTTTTCTTGATGATGATCGAATGTTGAGGAAGATTGGGCCTCCCTGTTGTGTAGAACCAGGTTGTCTTGAGCTTCCCCCATAGCATTACAATGCTGAAAAGGGTTATTATTAGTAGATATGGAAATTTCTTGTCCATTGTATAAGAACTTGATACACTGATGGTATGTCGAAGGCACTGCTTGCATTTCATGTATCCAAGGACGACCCAATAAAATATTGTATGTTAAGTCTATGTCTAAGACTTGGCACATAGTGTCCTTTTGTATTGGTCCTACCTGATAGGTAGTATCACTGTTCCTTTGGATGACCTTTCTTCATCATCATAGGCCTTGATGGTTATCTTCTTGTTTGGATCAATAGACTACTTAGAGAAGCCCAATGCACGAATAAGCTTTAAAGTGTAGATATTGAGACCAACTCCTCCATCTATTAACACTCTTTTAACTCAATGTTTATAGACTAATAATTTGATATGGAGCAGAGTGTTATGCGGATGATTCAAGGAGACATCATCATGTTTGGAAAAGGTAAGGTTATGAGGCCATGTCATATGAGCCACCATGGCTTGGAATCTATCAATGTCCAGATCTTTAGGAACATTTGTTTCGACAAGTGCTTGCTCTAAGATGCCTTTGTATTTTGGCGAGAGTTTGAGTAACTCGAGTATGGATATTTGAGCATGAGTTCTTCACGGTTGATCAACCAAATTATATTGAGTCTTGGGGATGGTTGTGAATGTAGATGTATTCCCTTTCAAGACGTATTTTTTGTGCTCTAGTGGTCACATTGATCGATGCATGTTCTTGATTTTTATGACATTTATTTGGTTGTCATTTGTCGATATATGATTGTGATGGTATGATTAAAGAATAAGAATCCAGTCAACTACTGAGAGGGGGGGTTAATCAGTAGATAGAAAAAATAATACTAACTTCACCAATCTCAAAATCAATCTCTCAAAGTAAACTTAGAACTATCAATGCAATATCATTATCAAGATAAAAAATCTCAAGATAAATCGGTTGACTATTACAACAAACTAACAATAAATAACTTCAAAATCATAAATATCCAAATGCCTTTACTGACATAAGTAAAACATCATTTCATAATGCTTCTGATGATCATGACTTGTCAAAGTGGATTAACTAGTTAAGTAAATCAACCATAAGAACATAACCACAAAAAAATTCACCACTTGACACAATATTTTTGACATGGAGACCCAAATGGGAAAAACCACGGTGAGATGAGACTCACAAGATAACTATCTGAACTCTTTTGAAGTTCACCTTGTTAGGAGCCTAGCCTGTTAAAGCTTTACAAAAGTCTTGTTAAGAACAGATCTTGTTAGGGACCACCCAGTTAAGGGATTGACTATAATGCCTTGTTAGAATCAATACCCTGTAAGAAGTAACCTCGGTAGAGGATTTGAATTCCAAGCTAATGGATCACCTGGTTAGAGGATTTGAATAGTACCAAGATTGTTAGAGCTTACCCGGTTAGGGGATTTCAATCTGTTGTAGTTGTTAGAAAATAACAAGAGTTTGTTGATCTGTTTGAATAGCACTACATTTGCTTATTGAGATCCTTTTCATGCTCCTATCTACCTTTACTCAAACTGTGGATACATCATCCGATTCGGCAACCACACACTCAACTAAAACTTTGCCAACTCTAAAACTAAATAACTCATCGACCTTATAAACAAATCAATTAGGTCAGTAACATAATAAAAACCTAATTCTCTCATAGAGATTACAAACAAGTCGATTCAAGTATGACCGTTGGATTACATAGCAATCTCTGCACATCAATCAAGAAAACCTCAGTCACTCCTTGATCATCGCTTCATCGAACTCAGTAACTCATCAGGCTCTTTGCATTACATGCAATATACTTGTTGATTCCCTAGACAAAAACCTTTCCATCAATGCGCCAAAATCACTTTGAAATTCTCTTCATACAAAAATCATATGTGTCATAATCATTACTGCTCATTATCAGATCATAAATCAATATAACTAATTCACCAAACTTATTCGGTTAGGGTTTATCAAATCAATAGGTAGGGTTTACCAGTTCACTCCACAAATTATTCCTACCAGTTACAAAACATCATTCCAACAATATCAACAATATCATTACCGGTTAATTGACATCAATGACAACATATCATAACATTAATGGAATCTTCATGCAAATGCCAACAATCTCCCCCTTTGGCATTGATGGCAATACAAATACCATTGATTGTTGTGATTATGAATAGGAATCCTATTTTAGATTACCATGTATTCACCTTGTCTTCCGCTTGTCTTCCTTCTCTCTGTCAATCATCCAAATCACATAGTTCTTCTCCCCCTTTGACAACAATGCCAAATTGAAAGTAAAGCATGTAATGTCAAATTTCATTGATCAACATCAACAACCTGCAACTTGATGCTTCCGCTGTGGAATAAATTCACTTCTACACCAATCCTGCAGTAAAATTCTGCAAGTAGGTTTGGGACTGATGTAATCTACATCATTCTCAACTGACCTCATGAAGGGGTAGAACCCCTAGCTGACTTCTAAGATACTCAAAAGTATTTTAAGGAAGAGATTTAGTAAAGATATATACAAGCTGCTCCTTAGTAGAAACATGCTCCAAGATCACATCTTTACTCTGCACTTTTTCCCTTAAGAAATGATACTTCAATTCAATATGCTTGGTTCGTGCATGCAAAATAGGGTTCTTGGAAATATTTATGACACTTGTATTATCACATAAGATCTTTACAGGTTCTGAAATCTTCATCTTAAAACCTTCCAAAATGTACCTCATCCAAATAGCCTAGGTACAATTCATGTAAGCTGCAATATACTCAGCTTCAGCAGTAGATTGTGATGTAAAACTTTGCTTCTTACTACTCCATGAAGCAAGTCTTCCTCCAAGAAAAAATGGTCCACCGATTGTGCTTTTCCTATCATAAACATTTCCTGCCCAATCTGCATCTGTGTACACCTTCAAGTCAATGTTTCCTCCATATGGATACCATAATCCATAGCCAACATTGCCTTTCAAATAGCTAAAAATCCTCTTGGTTGCTATCAAATGTGTTTCCTTAGGATTCTTCTGGAATCTAGTAACCAGGGCAACTGCATGAGCTATATCCGGTCTGCTGTGAATGACATGGTGCAATTTTCCAATCATTGACCTGCATTCCTTCTCATCAACCGATGTGGATTCATCTTCCTTAAACAACTTACAAACTGCAACCATTGGTGTCCCAATTGATTTACAATCACTCATACCAAATATCTTCAAAACCTCTTTCACATACTTAGACTATGTGATGAAAATACCATTCTTCATTTGTTGTATTTGTAAGCCTATGAAAAAATTTATTTCTCCCACTAGAGACATTTCAAACTCATTTTTCATTTCATGTGCAAAATCATTGCCCATGTCATCATTACCTCCAAAGATGATATCATCTACAAAAACTTCATTTACGAGTATTTTATCTCCATTAGATTTGAGATATATGTTACTATCTTCACTGGTTCTCAGAAAACCTATCTTCATCAGATGTGTATGAAGCCTTTCATACCATGCTCTCGGTGCCTACTTTAATCCATATAAAGCCTTATGCAATATTCATACCATGTCTTTCTCATCAGTCAGAGCATAACCATCTGGCTTCTTAATGTATACTTCTTCTTCCAGTATCCCATTCAAAAATGTTGGCTTAACATCCATCTAGTATACCTTGAATTTCTTATGTGCCGCAAATGCAAGTAAAGTTCTGACACCTTCCAGTCTTGCCACTAGTGCAAAAGTCTCACCATAATCTTCTCCTTCTTCTTGTGCATAACCTTTGCAAACCAACCTAGCTTTGTTGCGATCTACAACACCATATTCATTCAAATTGTTCCTGAATACCCACTTAGTACCTATCACATTTTTATTCACCAGTCGGGGTAATAGGGTCCAAGTGTTGTTTTTTTTCAATTTGATCTAGTTCTCCTCCATAGCTTTAACCCAATGATCATCACCAAATTCTTCTTTAGCAGTTCTTGGCTCAATAGTGGAGATCATGCAAGAATTCTTTCTGATTCTTCTTCTAGTAAGTACTCGAACATCCTTATCTCCAATAATTTGCTCAGGATTGTGATTGAGTCTCACATATCTCTGAATAACATGATCATTACCTTCAAGTTCATCTTCTTCATTATCATCATCTTCTTCTGAATTTGTCTATTCCAGTTGAACTGGTACATCAGTATTTGCTTTACCGATTTCAGGTTTCATAGTTTCTGGTTCCAAAAACAAAATGCAAGGATCTTCATCCTTTTTCTCCAAACTAGTTTCCTCTAAGATTTCCGGATATTTATCCACTTGAACATCAGCAATCTTAATAATTCTCTATGTCCGGTTGTTAAAATACTTGTAGGCCTTACTCTTCGTGTAATAACCAAGAAATATAACTTCATCACTTTTAGCCTCAAATTTGCTAAAATAATCACCTCTCTTAATAAAACATTTGCTACCAAATATCTTGAAATAACTAACATAAGGTGTTCTACCATACCAGTATTCATAAGGAGTCTTGTGCTTACCTCTCTTTACCAGAATTCGGTTCATAGTGTAGATAGTTATGCTGACAGCTTCTCTCCAAAAAAAAATCGCTACACCTCCTTATATCAACATTGTCCTAGCATCTTCAACAACTAACTAGTTGTTTCTCTTTGAGATCCCATTCTTTTGTAGTTTCCTTGGTGCAGAAAGCTACTATTTGATATCATTTTCTTCACAATATCTAGTGAATTTCTCAAACATAAATTCACCACCTTGATTAATCCTCAGACACTTTATCTTCTTACCGCTCTCCTTCTCAGCTAAGGCCCTGAATGCCTTGAACTTACTAAAAGATTCAGTCTTATCCTTCAAGAATGTGACCCACATCATCCTTGAGCAATCATCAGTGAAGATCATAAAAAATCTATCACCTTGAATACTTTTTGTCCTTATTGGTCCACAAAGATCTGTATGTACCAAATTTAACAAATGTTCTGCTGAAAAATATTTTCTCTTGAAAGTTGAGGATGTCATCTTTCCCAACTGACATCCCTTACATAGAGCATTAATTGGTTTGTCCAATTGAGGCAAACCTTTCATTGTCTTGTAATTACTCACTTTAACAATGTTATCAAAGTTTATATGACAAAATCTCCTATGCCAAAGCCAACTATCATCTATCTTTGCAATTAAACAGTTGTTGACTTTATGATTAAGGTGAAACAAGTTACCTTTAGTTTGCTTCCCAGTTGCAATCAGTTCACCTTTGCTCCCATATATTTTGCACATACCATTCTTAAACTCCAATGGGTATCCTTTGTCATTGAGTTGTGCCACACTCAAAAGATTGTGCTTTAAACCTTCAACCTAGTAGACATCATCTGCATTTCTCTTTCCATTAAGAGAAATAGTTCCCTTACCTTTAACCATGCAGGGTGAGTCATTACCAAATCTTACAACTCTACCATCAAATTCCTTCAAAGAAAGAAATTTTCTCCAGTCACCGGTCATGTGATGTGAACAACCACTATCAATGATCCAATCATCAGAGTCATCGATTCGAGATACTAACACCTTCTAATCAGATATCTCCTCTTTAATGGCTACAAACACAATGTCTTCATTAGCATCGCCATCAGATTCCTCATCAATGATACCACCATCAATAGCAATAAGACAATCTCTTTTTCCTTTACCCTTATACTTCTTGAATTTCTCTTGTTTGTGCTCATTATCACCATTATGAACGTTAGCAGCTATGTGTCTAATCTTGTTGCATGCAAAACATTTCAAAAGTAATTTACCTCTATATTTACCTGTACCTCTGGGCAACCGCTTGGCCAACATTGCTTCAAGCTCAACTAAACTGTCTTCATCATCAACTTCTCTGTTGGATCTAGATTCATAACTATGACTGACATCTCTCCTTTACCTCATAGAAGGGTTAGAAATAGAAGCTCTAAATGTAGATTCAGATTTCTTTATACTACCATCATAACCATTTAATTCAAAAGCAGTAATCTTGCCAATGATGGAGTCAAGGGTTACCTTAGTTTTGTCAATAGACTTTAGCTCCTAAATGGCTGCAACTCATATAGCATAGACTAGTAGAAGGGTTCTCAGTACCTTACTGATCAATACGAAATCTTCCACTTTACCTCTTGCACTCTCAATTTCACCGACTATCCCTTTTATCCTTTGACCATACTATTGGATATTCTCACCTTCAACCATCTGCATGTTGTCAAACTTTCCTCTTAGACTCTCTTCTTTAGCAATCTTAACATGTTCATCACCGCTATAAATATCTTCAAGTTTTTTTCATACATCATATGCAGTCTCTAGACCATGAACATCTACATGCTCTACATCAGACAAAGAACTGATAATAACCTCTAATGCTTGATTGTTTTCTTGTTGCTCTTTCTTCTAATCATCAATCATAGTCCCACCAGGTGCAATACATTTAACAACAACATGTTCCCAGTAATGATTTCCAAGACTTGATATTAATTTTCACTGTATCACTCTATATCCTATAGTTCTCTCTATTAAACTTCGAACCTTCCTTCTTCATCATGTTCTGCAAGATCTTTACCTCAAGTTGTTAGGCTTAGACCTTAGAGGACCTGATATGCTCTAATACCAATTAATGGTCTGATGAAAGAATAAGAATTTGGTCAATTAGTGAGAGGGGGGGTGAATCGGTAGATAGAAAAACTGATACTAACTTCACCAATCTCAAAATCAATCTCTCAAAGTAAACTTAGAACTATCAATGCAATATCACTATCAAGATAAAAACTCTCAAGATAAACCGGTTGACTGTTACAACAAACTAACAGTAAATAACTTCAAACTCATAAACATCCAAATGCTTTTACTGACATAAGTAAAACTTCATTTCACAATACTTTCGGTTATCATGAATTATCAAAGTGGATTAAGTAGTTAAGAAAATCAACCATAAGAATGTAGCCACAAAAACATTCACCACTTGACACAATATATTTGACATGGAAACCCAAATGGGAAAAACCATGGTGAGATGAGACTCACAAGCTAACTATCTGAACTCTTTTGAAGTTTGCCCTATTAGGAACCTAGCCTGTTAAAGCTTTACAAAAGTCCTGTTAAGAACAAATCCTGCTAGGGACCACCCGGTTAAAGGATTGACTATAATGCCTTGTTAGAAGCAATACCCTGTAAGGAGTAACCTCAGTAGAGGATTTGAATTCTAAGCTAATGGATCACCTGGTTAGAGGATTTGAATAGCACCAAGCTTGTTAGAGCTTACCCGGTTAGGGGATTTCAATCTGTTGTAGTTGTTAGAAAACAATAGGAGTTTGTTGATTTGTTTGAATAGCACTACACTTTCTTGTTTAGATCCTTTTCATGATCCTATCTGCCTTTACTCAAACTGCAGATACATCATCCAATTTGACAACCACACACTCAACTAAAACTTTGCCAACTCTAAAACTAAATAACTCATCGACCTTATAAACAAATCAATTAGGTCGCTAACACAACAAAAACCTAATTCTCTCATAGAGATTATAAACAAGTCGGTTCAAGTATGATCATTGGATTACATATCAATCTTTGCACATCAATCAAGAAAACCTCAATCACTCCTTGATCACCGCTTCATCGAACTCAATAACTCATTACATGCTTTGCATTACATGCAATATAGTTGCTCATTCCCTAGATAAAAATCATTTCATCAATGCACCAAAATCACTTTGAAATTCTCTTCATACAATAATCATACGTGTCATAATCATTACTGCTCATTATCAGATTATAAACCAATATAACCAATTCACCAAACTTAATCGGTTAGGGTTTATCAAATCAATAGGTAGGGTTTACCGGTTCAACTCTCCAATACATAGAAATACTAGTTTAGTCCACAAACTCTTCCTACCAGTTACAAAAAATCATTACAATAATATCAATAATATCATTACGGGTTAATTGACATCAATGACAAAATATCATATCATTAATAGAATCTTCATGCAAATGCCAACAGATTGATGGTGTTATTTTATAGGTGATTTATAAGAGCTCCTCTGGTATCATTTGATGTTGAAGATCCTCCCTTGTTGTAATTTAGAAGAGGATTATTAAAGACATCATGGTCACCATTTGTTTTGAGACCATCAACTATTAAATCACCTCTATCGATCATGTCCTGAATGATGTTCTTAAGCCTCATACAATCATTTGTGTGATGTCCTTTGTTTCAATGAAAATCACAAAAATGTGAGTCATTCCACCAAGGTGGATTGACCTAGGGTTCAAAGTTGTCCATGGC